>NC_090409.1:10295015-10604004 GCF_036365525.1 Heterodontus francisci | reverse complement strand
CATACATTGACACCAAGTAACAAAGACATACACTGATACCCAGTAACACAGACACACACTGACACAAAGTAACAAAGACTTACACTGACACCAAGTAACAATGACATACACTTACACCAAGTAACAAAGACGCACACTTACACCAAGGAACACAGACATACACTGACACCAAGTAACAAAGACATGCACTTACACCAAGTAACAAAGATATACAACTTACACCAAGTATTTTGACATACACTGACACCAAGTAAAAAAGACATACACTGATACCCAGTCACACAGAAACACACTTACACCAAGTAACAAAGACAGACATTGATACCCAGTAACACAGACACACACTTACACCAAGTAACAAAGACACACACTTACACCAAGTAACACAGACATACACAAACACCAGGTATTTTGACTTACACTTACAACAAGTAACAAAGAAATACACTAACACCCAGTAACAAAGACATACACTGACACCAAGTCACAAACACATACACTGACACCAACTAACAACTACATGCACTTACACCAAGTAACAAAGACATACACTGACACCAAGTCACAAAGACACACACTGACACCCTGTAACAAAGACATACACTAACACCCAGTAACAAAGACATACACTGACACCAAGTCACAAACACATACACTGACACCAACTAACAACTACATGCACTTACACCAAGTTACAAAGACATACACTGATACACAGACACACACTTCCACCAAG
Organism: Heterodontus francisci; assembly: GCF_036365525.1. Lineage (NCBI taxonomy): Eukaryota > Metazoa > Chordata > Chondrichthyes > Heterodontiformes > Heterodontidae > Heterodontus > Heterodontus francisci. The sequence goes on along the minus strand of NC_090409.1, from coordinate 10,603,268 downwards.
TAACAAAGACATACACTGATACCCAGTATCACAGACACACTCTTACACCAAGGCACAAACACATACACTGACACCAAGTCACAAAGACACACACTGACACCCAGTAACAAAGATATACACTGACACCAAGTCACAAATACATACACTGATACCCAGGAATACAGACACACACTGACACCCAGTAACAAAGACATACACTGATACCAAGTCACAAAGACATACACTGATACCCAGTAACACAGACACACACTGACACCCAGTAACAAAGACATACACTGACACCAAGTAACAAAGACATACACTTACACCAAGTAACAAAGACACGCACTTACACCAAGGAACACAGACATACACTGACACCAAGTAACAAAGACATGCACTTACACCAAGTAACAAAGACAGACAATTACACCAAGGAACAAAGACATACACTTACACCAAGTATTTTGACATGCACTGACTGCAAGTAAAAAAGACATACACTGATACCCAGTAACACAGAAACACACTTACACCAAGTAACAAAGACATTCACTGATACCCAGTAACACAGACACACACTTACACCAAGTAACAAAGACATACACTGACATCAAGTCACAAAGACACAAACTGACCCCCAGTAACACAGACATACACTGACACCAAGTCACAAACACACACACTGACACCCTGTAACAAAGACATACACTGACACCAAGTCACAAAGACATACACTGATACACAGTCACACACTTACACCAAGTAACAAAGACATACACTGACACCAAGTAACAAAGACATACACTGATACCCAGTATCACAGACACACACTTACACCGAGTCACAAAGACATACGCTGACACCAAGTCACAAGGACCCACACTGACACCCAGTAACAAAGAGATACACTGACACCAAGTCACAAAGACATACACTGATACCCAGGAACACAGACACACACTGACACCCAGTAACAAAGACATACACTGATACCAAGTCACAAAGACATACACTGATACCCAGTAACACAGACACACACTGACACCCAGTGACAAAGACATACACTGATACCAAGTCACAAAGACATACACTGATACCCAGTAACACAGACACACACTGATAACCAGTAACACAGACACACACTGACACCAAGTAACAAAGACTTACACTGACACCAAGTAACAAAGACATACACTTACACCAAGTAACAAAGACGCACACTTACACCAAGGAACACAGACATACACTGACACCAAGTAACAAAGACATGCACTTACACCAAGTAACAAAGACATACAACTTACACCAAGTATTTTGACATACACTGACACCAAGTAAAAAAGACATACACTGATACCCAGTCACACAGAAACACACTTACACCAAGTAACAAAGACAGACATTGATACCCAGTAACACAGACACACACTTACACCAAGTAACAAAGACACACACTTACACCAAGTAACACAGACATACACATACACCAGGTATTTTGACTTACACTTACACCAAGTAACAAAGAAATACAATCACACCCAGTAACAAAGACATACACTGACACCAAGTAACAAAGACATACACTGACACCAAGTCACAAAGGCACACACTGACCCCCAGTAACACAGACATACACTGACACCAAGTCACAAAGACACACACTGACACCCTGTAACAAAGACATACACTGACACCAAGTCACAAAGACATACACTGATACACAGACACACACTTCCACCAAGTAACAAAGACATACACTGATACCCAGTATCACAGACACACTCTTACACCAAGGCACAAAGACATACACTGACACCAAGTCACAAAGACACACACCGACACCCAGTAACAAAGACATACATTGACACCAAGTCACAAAGACATACACTGATACCCAGTAACACAGATACACACTGACACCAAGTAACAAAGACATACACTTACACCAAGTAACAAAGACATACACTGACACCAAGTCACAAAGACATACACTGATACACAGGCACACACTTACACCAAGTAACAAAGACATACACTGACACCAAGTAACAAAAACATACACTGATACCCAGTATCAGAGACACACACTTACACCAAGGCACAAACACATACACTGACAACAAGTCACAAAGACACACACTGACACCCAGTAACAAAGACATACACTGACACCAAGTCACAAAGACATACACTGATACCCAGGAACACAGACACACACTGACACCCAGTAACAAAGACATACATTGATACCAAGTCACAAAGACATACACTGATACCCAGGAACACAGACACACACGGAAACCCAGTAACAAAGACATACATTGGCACCAAGTCACAAAGACATACACTGATACCCAGTAACACAGACATACACTGACACCAAGTAAGAAAGACATGCACTTACACCAAGTAACAAAGACAGACAATTACACCAAGTAACAAAGACATACACTTACACCAAGTATTTTGACAACACTGACAGCAAGTAAAAAAGACATACACTGATACCCAGTAACACAGAAACACACTTACACCAAGTAACAAAGACATACACTGACACCAAGTCACAAAGACACACACTGACCCCCAGTAACACAGACATACACTGACACCAAGTAACAAAGACAAACACTTACACCAAGGAACACAGACATACACTGACACCAAGTAACAAAGACATGCACTTACACCAAGTAACAAAGACATACACTTACACCAAGTATTTTGACATGCACTGACAGCAAGTAAAAAAGACATACACTGATACCCAGTAACACAGAAACACACTTACACCAAGTAACAAAGACATGCACTGATACCCAGTAACACAGACACACACTTACACCAAGTAACAAAGACTTACACTGACACCAAGTCACAATGACACACACTGACACCCAGTAACACAAACACACACTTCCACCAAGTAACAATGACACACACTGACACCCAGTAACAAAGAGATACACTGACACCAAGTCACAAAGACATACACTGATTCCCAGGAACACAGACACACACTGACACCCAGTAACAAAGACATACACTGATACCAAGTCACAAAGACAGACAATGATACCCAGTAACACAGACACACACTGACACCCAGTAACAAAGACATACACTGATACCAAGTCACAAAGACAGACAATGATACCCAGTAACACTGACACACACTGAAACCCAGTAAAAAAGACATACACTGATACCAAGTCACAAAGACATACACTGATACCCAGTAACACAGACACACACTGACACCCAGTGACAAAGACATACATTGACACCAAGTCACAAAGACATACACTGATACCCAGTCACAAAGACACACACTGACCCCCAGTAACACAGACATACACTGACACCAAGTCACAAACACACACACTGGCACCCTGTAACAAAGACATACACTGACACCAAGTCACAAAGACATACACTGATACACAGTCACACACTTACACCAAGTAACAAAGACATACACTGACACCAAGTAACAAAGACATACACTGATACCCAGTATCACAGACACACACTTACACCAAGTCACAAAGACATACACTGACACCAAGTCACAAAGACATACACTGATTCCCAGGAACACAGACACACACTGACACCCAGTAACAAAGACATACACTGATACCAAGTCACAAAGACAGACAATGATACCCAGTAACACAGACACACACTGAAACCCAGTAACAAAGACATACACTGATACCAAGTCACAAAGACATACACTGATACCAGTAACACAGACACACACTGACACCCAGTGACAAAGACATACATTGACACCAAGTCACAAAGACATGCACTGATACCCAGTCACAAAGACACACACTGACCCCCAGTAACACAGACACACACTGACACCAAGTCACAAAGACACACACTGACACCCTGTAACAAAGACATACACTGACACCAAGTCACAAAGACATACACTGATACACAGACACACACTTCCACCATGTAACAAAGACATACACTGATACCCAGTATCACAGACACACTCTTACACCAAGGCACAAACACACACACTGACACCCAGTAACAAAGACATACATTGACACCAAGTCACAAAGACATACACTGATACCCAGTAACACAGATACACACTGACACCAAGTAACAAAGACATACACTGACACCAAGTAACAAAGACATACACTTACACCAAGTAACAAAGGCACACACTTACATCAAGGAACACAGACATACACTGACACCAAGTAACTGAGACAAACACTGACACCAAGTAACAAAGACAGACAATTACACCAAGTAACAAAGACATACACTTACACCAAGGACTTTGACATACACTGACACCAAGTAACAAAGACATACACTGATACCCAGTAACACAGACACACACTTACACCAAGTAACAAAGACAGACATTGATTCCCAGTAACACAGACACACACTGACACCAAGTAACAAAGACATACACTGACACCAAGTAACAAAGACATAAACTTACACCAAGCAACAAAGACACACACTTACACCAAGGAACACAGACATACACTGACACCAATTAACAAAGACATACACTTACACCAAGTAACAAAGACAGACAATTACATCAAGTAACAAAGACATACACTTACACGAAGTATTTTGAAATACACTGACACCAAGTAAAAAAGACATACACTGATACCCAGTAACACAGAAACACACTTACACCAAGTAACAAAGACATACACTGATACCCAGTAACACAGACACACACTTACACCAAGTAACAAAGACATACACTGGCACCAAGTCACAAAGACACACACTGACCCCCAGTAACACAGACATACACTGACACCAAGACACAAAGACACACACTGACACCCAGTAACAAAGACATACACTGACACCAAGTCACAAATACATACACTGATACCCAGGAACACAGACACACACTGACACCCAGTAACAAAGACATACACTGATACCAAGTCACAAAGACATACACTGATACCCAGGAACACAGACACACACTGACACCCAGTAACAAAGACATACATTGACACCAAGTCACAAAGACATACACTGATACCCAGTAACACAGACATACACTGACACCAAGTAAGAAAGACATGCACTTACACCAAGTAACAAAGACAGACAATTACACCAAGTAACAAAGACATACACTTACACCAAGTATTTTGACATACACTGACAGCAATTAAAATGACATACACTGATACCCAGTAACACAGACACACACTTACACCAAGTAACAAAGACATACACTGACACCAAGTCACAAAGACACACACTGACCCCCAGGAAAACAGACATACACTGACACCAAGTCACAAAGACACACACTGACACCCTGTAACAAAGACATACACTGACACCAAGTCACAAAGACATACACTGATACACAGTCACACACTTACACCAAGTAACAAAGACATACACTGACACCAAGTAACAAAGAAATACACTTACACCAAGTATTTTGACATACACTGACACCAAGTAACAAAGACATACACTGATACCCAGTAACACAGACACACACTTACACCAAGTAACAAAGACAGACATTGATACCCAGTAACACAGACACACACTGACACCAAGTAACAAAGACATACACTGACACCCAGTAACAAAGACATAAACTTACACCAAGCAACAAAGACACACACTTACACCAAGGAACACAGACATACACTGATACCAATTAACAAAGACATACACTTACACCAAGTAACAAAGACAGACAATTACATCAAGTAACAAAGACATACACTTACACGAAGTATTTTGACATAAACTGACACCAAGTAAAAAAGACATACACTGATATCCAGTAAAACAGAAACACACTTACACCAAGTAACAAAGACATACACTGACACCAAGTCACAAAGACATACACTGATACACAGACACACACTTACACCAAGTAACAAAGACATACACTGACACCAAGTAACAAAGACATACACTGATACCCAGTATCACAGACATTCACTTACACCAAGGCACAAACACATACACTGACAACAAGTCACAAAGACACACACTGACAGCCAGTAACAAAGACATACACTGACACAAAGTCACAAAGACATACACTGATACCCAGGAACACAGACACACACTGACACCCATTAACAAAGACATACATTGACACCAAGTCACAAAGACATACACTGATACCCAGTAACACAGACATACACTGACACCAAGTAACAAAGACATGCACTTACACCAAGTAACAAAGACAGACAATTACACCAAGTAACAAAGACATACACTTACACCAAGTATTTTGACATACACTTACAGCAAGTAAAAAAGACATACACTGATACCCAGTAACACAGAAACACACTTACACCAAGTAACAAAGACATACACTGATACCCAGTAACACAGACACACACTTACACCAAGTAACAAAGACATAAACTGACACCAAGTAACAAAGACACACACTGACACCCTGTAACAAAGACATACACTCACACCAAGTCACAAAGACATACACTGATACACAGTCACACACATACACCAAGTAACAAAGACATACACTGACACCAAGTAACAAAGACATACAATGATACACAGTCACACACATACACCAAGTAACAAAGACATACACTGACACCAAGTAACAAAGAGATACAATGATACCCAGTATCACAGACACACACTTACACCAAGTCACAAAGACATACACTGACACCAAGTCACTAAGACACACACTGACACCAAGTAACAAAGACATACACTGATACCCAGTATCACAGACACACACGTAAACCAAGGCACAAACACATACACTGACAACAAGTCACAAAGACACACACTGACAGCCAGTAACAAAGACATACACTGACACCAAGTCACAAAGACATACACTGATACCCAGGAACACAGACACACACTGACACCCAGTAACAAAGACATACATTGACACCAAGTCACAAAGACATACACTGATACTCAGTAACACAGACATACACTGACACCAAGTAACAAAGACATGCACTTACACCAATTAACAAAGACAGACAATTACACCAAGTAACAAAGACATAAACTTCCACCAAGTATTTTGACATACACTTACAGCAAGTAAAAAAGACATACACTGATACCCAGTAACACAGAAACACACTTACACCAAGTAACAAAGACATACACTGATACCCAGTAACACAGACACACACTTACACCAAGTAACAAAGACATACACTGACACCAAGTCACAAAGACACACACTGACCCCCAGTAACACAGACATACACTGACACCAAGTCACAAAGACACACACTGACACCCTGTAACAAAGACATACACTGACACCAAGTCACAAAGTCATACACTGATACACAGTCACACACTTACACCAAGTAACAAAGACATACACTGACACCAAGTAACAAAGACATACACTGATACCCAGTATCACAGACACACACTTACACCAAGTCACAAAGACATACACTGACACCAAGTCACAAAGACACACACTGACACCCAGTAACAAAGACATACACTGACACCAAGTCACAAAGACATACACTGATACCCAGGAACACAGACACACACTGACACCCAGTAACACAGACATGCACTGATACCAAGTCACAAAGACAGACAATGATACCCAGTAACACAGACACACACTGAAACCCAGTAACAAAGACATACACTGATACTAAGTCACAAAGACATACACTGATACCCAGTAACACAGACACACACTGACACCCAGTAACAAAGACATACATTGACACCAAGTCACAAAGACATACACTGATACCCAGTAACACAGATACACACTGACACCAAGTAACAAAGACATACACTGACACCAAGTAACTAAGACACACACTTACATCAAGGAACACAGACATACACTGACACCAAGTAACTAAGACATACATTTACACCAAGTAACAAAGACACACACTTACACCAAGTAACAAAGACAGACAATTACACCAAGTAACAAAGACATACACTTACACCAAGTATTTCGACATACACTGACACCACGTAACAAAGACATACACTGATACCCAGTAACACAGACACACACTTACACCAAGTAACAAAGACAGACATTGATACCCAGTAACACAGACACACACTGACACCAAGTAACACAGACATACACTGACACCAAGTAACAAAGACATAAACTTACACCAAGCAACAAAGACACACACTTACACCAAGGGACACAGACAACACTGACACCAATTAACAAAGACATACACTGATACCCAGGAACACAGACACACATTGACACCCAGTAACAAAGACATACACATATACCAAGTCACAAAGACATACACTGATACCCAGTAACACAGACAAACACTGACACCCAGTAACAAAGACATACATTGACACCAAGTCACAAAGACATACATTGATACCCAGGAACACAGACACACACTGACACCCAGTAACAAAGACATACACTGATACCAAGTCACAAAGACATACACTGATACACAGACAGACACCTACACCAAGTAACAAAGACATACACTGACAACAAGTAACAAAGACATACACTGATACCCAGTATCACAGACATACACTTACACCAAGGCACAAACACATACACTGTCAACAAGTCACAAAGACACACACTGACACCCAGTAACAAAGACATACACTGATACCAAGTCACAAAGACATACACTGATACCCAGTAACACAGACACACACTGACACCAAGTAACAAAGACATACACTGACACCAAGTAACAATGATATACACTTACACCAAGTAAGAAAGACACACAATTACTCCAAGGAACACAGACATGCACTGACACCAAGTAACAAAGACAGACAATAACACCAAGTAACAAAGACATACACTTACACCAAGTATTTTGACATACACTGACACTAAGTAAAAAAGACATACACTGATACCCAGTGACACAGCAACACACTTACACCAAGTAACAAAGACATACACTGATACCCAGTAACACAGACACACACTTACACCAAGTAACAAAGACATACACTGACACCAAGTCACAAAGACACACACTGACCCCCAGTAACACAGACATACACTGACACCAAGTCACAAAGCCACACACTGACACCCTGTAACAAAGACATACACTGACACCAAGTCACAAAGACATACACTGAAACACAGACACACACTTACACCAAGTAACAAAGACATACACTGACACCAAGTAACAGAGACATACACTGATACCCAGTATCACAGACACACACTTACACCAAGTCAAAAAGACATACACTGACACCAAGTCACAAAGACACACACTGACACCCAGTAACAAAGACATACACTGACACCAAGTCACAAAGACATACACTGATACCCAGGAACACAGACACACACTGACACCCAGTAACAAGGACATACACTGATACCAAGTCACAAAGACAGACAATGATACCCAGTAACACAGACACACACTGAAACCCAGTAACAAAGCCATACACTGATACCAAGTCACAAAGACATACACTGATACCCAGTTACACAGAAACACACTGACACCCAGTAACAAAGACATACATTGACACCAAGTCACAAAGACATACACTGATACCCAGTAACACAGACACACACTGACTCCAAGTAACAAAGACATACACTGACACCAAGTAACAAAAAGATACACTTACACCAAGTAACAAAGACACACACTTACACCAAGTAACAAAGACAGACAATTACACCAAGTAACAAAGACATACACTTACACCAAGTTTTTTGACATACACTGACACCAAGTAACAAAGACATGCACTGATACCCAGTAACACAGACACACACTTACAACAAGTAACAAAGACAGACATTGATACCTAGTAACACAGACACACACTTTCACCAAGTAACAAAGTCATACACTTACACCAAGTAACACAGACATACACATACACCAAGTATTTTGACTTACACTGACACCAAGTAACAAAGAAATGCACTAACACCCGGTAACAAAGACATACACTGACACCAAGTCACAAACACATACAATGACACCAACTAACAACTACATTCACTTACACCAAGTAACAAAGACATACACTGATACACAGTAACACAGACACACACTGACACCCAGTTAGAACCACACACTGACCCCCAGTAACACAGACACACACTGAACCCCAGTAACACAGACATACACTGACACCAAGTCACAAAGACATACACTGATACCCAGTTACACAGAAACACACTGACACCCAGTAACAAAGACATACATTGACACCAAGTCACAAAGACATACACTGATACCCAGTATCACAGACACACACTAACACCAAGTTACAAAGACATCCACTGACACCAAGTCACAAAGACACACACTGACACCCAGTAACAAAGACATACACTGACACCAAGTCGCAAAGACATACACTGATACCCAGGAACACAGACACACACTGACACCCAGTAACAAAGACATACACTGATACCAAGTCACAAAGACATACACTGATACCCAATATCACAGACACACACTGACACCCAGTAACAAAGACATACACTGATACCAAGTCACAAAGAGATACACTGATACCCAGTAACACAGACACACACTGACACCGAGTAACAAAGACATACACTGAAACCAGGTCACAAAGACATACACTGATACCCAGTAACACAGACACACACTGACACCAAGTACAAACGACATACACTGACACCAAGTAACAAAGTCATACACTTACACCAAGTAACAAAGACACACACTTACACCAAGGAACACAGACATACACTGACACCAAGTAACAAAGACATACACTTACACCATGTAAGAAAGACAGCCAATTACACCAACTAACAAAGACATACACTGACACCAATTATTTTGACATACACTGAAACCAAGTAACAAAGACATACACTGATACCCAGTAAGACAGACACACACTTACACCAAGTAACAAAGACATACACTGATACCCAGTATCACAGACACACACTTACACCAAGGCACAAACACATACACTGTCAACAAGTCACAAAGACACACACTGACACCCAGTAACAAAGACATACACTGATACCAAGTCACAAAGACATACACTGATACCCAGTAACACAGACACACAATGACACCCAGTAACAAAGACATACATTGACACCAAGTCACAAAGACATACACTGATACCCAGTAACACAGACACACACTGACACCAAGTAACAAAGACATACACTGACACCAAGTAACAAAGACATACACTTACACCAAGTAAGAAAGACACACACTTACTCCAAGGAACACAGACATGCACTGACACCAAGTAACAAAGACAGACAATAACACCAAGTAACAAAGACATACACTTACACCAAGTATTTTGACATACACTGACACTAAGTAAAAAAGACATACACTGATACCAAGTGACACAGCAACACACTTTCACCAAGTAACAAAGACATACACTGATACCCAGTAACACAGACACACACTTACACCAAGTAACAAAGACATACACTGACACCAAGTCACAAAGACACACACTGACCCCCAGTAACACAGACATACACTGACACCAAGTCACAAAGCCACACACTGACACCCTGTAACAAATACATACACTGACACCAAGTCACAAAGACATACACTGAAACACAGACACACACTTACACCAAGTAACAAAGACATACACTGACACCAAGTAACAGAGACATACACTGATACCCAGTATCACAGACACACACTTACACCAAGTCAAAAAGACATACACTGACACCAAGTCACAAAGACACACACTGACACCCAGTAACAAAGACATACACTGACACCAAGTCACAAAGACATACACTGATACCCAGGAACGCAGACACACACTGACACCCAGTAACAAGGACATACACTGATCCCAAGTCACAAAGACAGACAATGATACCCAGTAACACAGACACACACTGAAACCCAGTAACAAAGCCATACACTGATACCAAGTCACAAAGACATACACTGATACCCAGTTACACAGAAACACACTGACACCCAGTAACAAAGACATACATTGACACCAAGTCACAAAGACATACACTGATACCCAGTAACACATACACACACTGACTCCAAGTAACAAAGACATACACTTACACCAAGTAACAAAGACACACACTTACACCAAGGAACACAGACATACACTGACACCAAGTAACAAAGACATACACTTACACCACGTAAGAAAGACAGCCAATTACACCAACTAACAAAGACATACACTGACACCAATTATTTTGACATACACTGAAACCAAGTAACAAAGACATACACTGATACCCAGTAAGACAGACACACACTTACACCAAGTAACAAAGACATACACTGATACCCAGCAACAAAGATATACACTGACACCAAGTCACAAAGACATACACTGATACACAGACACACAGTTACACCAAGTTACACAGACATACACTGACAGCAAGTAACAAAGACATACACTGATACCCTGTATCACAGACACACACTTACACCAAGTAACAAAGACATACACAGACACCAAGTCACAAAGACACACACTGACCCCCAGTAACACAGACAGACACTGCCACCAAGTCACAAAGACACACACTGACACCCTGTAACAAAGACAGACACTGACACCAAGTCACAAAGACATACACTGATACGCAGTATCACAGACACACACTTACACCAAGTCACAAAGAAATACACTGATACCCAGTAACACAGACACACACTGACACCCAGTAACAAAGACATACACTAATACCAAGTCACAAAGACATACACTGATACCCAGTAACACAGACACACACTGACACCCAGTAACAAAGACATACATTGACACAAAGTCACAAAGACATACACTGATACCCAGTAACACAGACACACACTGACACCAAGTAACAAAGACAGACACTGACACCAAGTAACAAAGACATACACTTACACCAAGTAACAAAGACACACACTTACACCAAGGAACACAGACATACACTGACACCAAGTAACAAAGGCATACACTTACACCAAGTAACAAAGACAGACAATTACACCAAGTAACAAAGACATACACTTACACCAAATATTTTGACATACACTGACACCATGTAACAAAGACATACACTGATACCCAGTAACACAGAAACACACTTACACCAAGTAACAAAGACATACACTTACACCAAGTAACAAAGACAGACATTGATACCCAGTAACACAGACACACACTGACACCAAGTAACAAAGACATACACTGACACCAAGTAACAAAGACATAAACTTACGCCAAGCAACAAAGACACACACTTACACCAAGGAACACAGACATGCACTGACAAAAATTAACAAAGACATACACTTACACCAAGTAACAAAGACAGACAATTACATCAAGTAACAAAGACATACACTTACACCAAGTATTTTGACATACACTGACACCAAGTAAAAAAGACATACACTGATACCCAGTAACACAGAAACACACTTACACCAAGTAACAAAGACATACACTGATACCCAGTAACACAGACAGCACACTTACACCAAGTAACAAAGACATACACTGACACCAAGTCACAAAGACACACACTGACCCCCAGTAACACAGACATACACTGACACCAAGTCACAAAGACACACACTGACACCCTGTAACAAAGACATACACTGACACCATGTCACAAAGACATACACTGATACACAGACACACACTTACACCAAGTAACAAAGACATACACTGACACCAAGTAACAAAGACATACACTGATACCCAGTATCACAGACACACACTTACACCAAGTAACAAAGACATACACTGACACCAAGTAACAAAAGACATACACTGATACCCAGTATCACAGACACACACTTACACCAAGTCAAAAAGACATACTCTGACACCAAGTCACAAAGACACACACTGACACCCATTAACAAAGACATACACTGACACCAAGTTACAAAGACATGCACTGATACCCAGGAACACAGACACACACTGACACCCATTAACAAAGACATACACTGATACCAAGTCACAAAGACATACACTGATACCCAGTAACACAGAAACACACTGACACCCAGTAACAAAGACATACATTGGCACCAAGTCCCAAAGACATACACTGATACCCAGTAACACAGACACACACTGACACCAAGTAACAAAGACATACACTGACACCAAGTAACTAAGACATACACTTACACCAAGTAACAAAGACAGACAATTACACCAAGTAACAAAGACATACACTTACACCAGGTTTTTTGACATACACTGACACCAAGTAACAAAGACATGCACTGATACCCAGTAACACAGACACACATTTACACCAAGTAACAAAGAAATGCACTAACACCCAGTAACAAAGACATACACTGACACCAAGTCACAAACACATACAATGACACCAACTAACAACTACATACACTTACACCAAGTAACAAAGACATACACTGATACACAGTAACACCGACTCACACTGACACCCAGTAACAAAGACATAAACTGATACCAAGTCACAAAGACATACACTGATACCCAATATCACAGACACACACTGACACCCAGTAACAAAGACATCCACTGATACCAAGTCACAAAGACATACACTGATACCCAGTGACACAGACACACACTGACACCGAGTAACAAAGACATACACCGATACCAAGTCACAAAGACATACACTGACACACAGTAACACAGATACACACTGACACCAAGTAACAAAGACCTACACTGACACCAAGTAACAAAGACATACACTTACACCATGTAACAAAGACACACACTTACATCAAGGAACACAGACATACACTGACACCAAGTTACTAAGACATACACTTACACCAAGTAACAAAGACAGACAATTACACAAAGTATTTTAACAAACACTGACACGAAGTAACAAAGACATACACTGATACCCAGTAACACAGACACACACTTACACCAAGTAACAAAGACAGACATTGATACCCAGTAACACAGACACACACTGACACCAAGTAACAAAGACATACACTGACACCAAGTAACAAAGACATAAACTTACGCCAAGCAACAAAGACACACACTTACACCAAGGAACACGGACATACACTGACACCAAATAACAAAGACATACACTTACACCAAGTAACAAAGACAGACAATTACATCAAGTAACAAAGACATACACTTACACCAAGTATTTTGACATACACTGACACCAAGTAAAAAAGACATACACTGATACCCAGTAACACAGAAACACACTTACACCAAGTAACAAAGACATACACTGATACCCAGTAACACAGACAGCACACCTACACCAAGTAACACAGACATACACTGACACCAAGTCACAAAGACACACACTGACCCCCAGTAACACAGACATACACTGACACCAAGTCACAAAGACACACACTGACACCCTGTAACAAAGACATACACTGACACCAAGTCACAAAGACATACACTGATACACAGACACACACTTACACCAAGTAACAAAGACATACACTGACACCAAGTAACAAAGACATACACTGATACCCAGTATCACAGACACACACTTACACCAAGTAACAAAGACATACACTGACACCAAGTAACAAAAGACATACACTGATACCCAGTATCACAGACACACACTTACACCAAGTCAAAAAGACATACACTGACACCAAGTCACAAAGACACACACTGACACCCATTAACAAAGACATACACTGACACCAAGTTACAAAGACATGCACTGATACCCAGGATCACAGACACACACTTACACCGAGTCACAAAGACATACGCTGACACCAAGTCACAAGGACCCACACTGACACCCAGTAACAAAGAGATACACTGACACCAAGTCACAAAGACATACACTGATACCCAGGAACACAGACACACACTGACACCCAGTAACAAAGACATACACTGATACCAAGTCACAAAGACATACACTGATACCCAGTAACACAGACACACACTGACACCCAGTGACAAAGACATACACTGATACCAAGTCACAAAGACATACACTGATACCCAGTAACACAGACACACACTGATAACCAGTAACACAGACACACACTGACACCAAGTAACAAAGACTTACACTGACACCAAGTAACAAAGACATACACTTACACCAAGTAACAAAGACGCACACTTACACCAAGGAACACAGACATACACTGACACCAAGTAACAAAGACATGCACTTACACCAAGTAACAAAGACATACAACTTACACCAAGTATTTTGACATACACTGACACCAAGTAAAAAAGACATACACTGATACCCAGTCACACAGAAACACACTTACACCAAGTTACAAAGACAGACATTGATACCCAGTAACACAGACACACACTTACACCAAGTAACAAAGACACACACTTACACCAAGTAACACAGACATACACATACACCAGGTATTTTGACTTACACTTACACCAAGTAACAAAGAAATACAATCACACCCAGTAACAAAGACATACACTGACACCAAGTAACAAAGACATACACTGACACCAAGTCACAAAGGCACACACTGACCCCCAGTAACACAGACATACACTGACACCAAGTCACAAAGACACACACTGACACCCTGTAACAAAGACATACACTGACACCAAGTCACAAAGACATACACTGATACACAGACACACACTTCCACCAAGTAACAAAGACATACACTGATACCCAGTATCACAGACACACTCTTACACCAAGGCACAAAGACATACACTGACACCAAGTCACAAAGACACACACCGACACCCAGTAACAAAGACATACATTGACACCAAGTCACAAAGACATACACTGATACCCTGTAACACAGATACACACTGACACCAAGTAACAAAGACATACACTTACACCAAGTAACAAAGACATACACTGACACCAAGTAACAAAGACACACACTTACATCAAGGAACACAGACATACACTGACACCAAGTAACTAAGACATACACTTACACCAAGTAACAAAGACAGACAATTACACCAAGTAACAAAGACATACACTTACACCAAGTATTTTGACATACACTGTCACCAAGTAACAAAGACATACACTGATACCCAGTAACACAGACACACACTTACACCAAGTAACAAAGCCAGACATTGATACCCAGTAACACAGACACACACTGACACCAAGTAACAAAGACATACACTGACACCAAGTAACAAAGACATAAACTTACACCAAGCAACAAAGACACACACTTACACCAAGGAACACAGACATACACTGACACCAATTAACAAAGACATACACTTACACCAAGTAACAAAGACAGACAATTACATCAAGTAACAAAGACAGACACTTACACGAAGTATTTTGACATACACTGACACCAAGTTAAAAAGACATACACTGATACCCAGTAACACAGAAACACACTTACACCAAGTAACAAAGACATACACTGATACCCAGTAACACAGACACACTTACACCAAGTAACAAAGACATACACTGGCACCAAGTCACAAAGACACACACTGACCCCCAGTAACACAGACATACACTGACACCAAGTCACAAAGACACACACTGACACCCTGTAACAAAGACATACACTGACACCAAGTCACAAAGACATACACTGATACACAGGCACACACTTACACCAAGTAACAAAGACATACACTGACACCAAGTAACAAAAACATACACTGATACCCAGTATCAGAGACACACACTTACACCAAGGCACAAACACATACACTGACAACAAGTCACAAAGACACACACTGACACCCAGTAACAAAGACATACACTGACACCAAGTCACAAAGACATACACTGATACCCAGGAACACAGACACACACTGACAGCCAGTAACAAAGACATACATTGATACCAAGTCACAAAGACATACACTGATACCCAGGAACACAGACACACACGGAAACCCAGTAACAAAGACATACATTGGCACCAAGTCACAAAGACATACACTGATACCCAGTAACACAGACATACACTGACACCAAGTAAGAAAGACATGCACTTACACCAAGTAACAAAGACAGACAATTACACCAAGTAACAAAGACATACACTTACACCAAGTATTTTGACATACACTGACAGCAAGTAAAAAAGACATACACTGATACCCAGTAACACAGAAACACACTTACACCAAGTAACAAAGACATACACTGACACCAAGTCACAAAGACACACACTGACCCCCAGTAACACAGACATACACTGACACCAAGTAACAAAGACAAACACTTACACCAAGGAACACAGACATACACTGACACCAAGTAACAAAGACATGCACTTACACCAAGTAACAAAGACATACACTTACACCAAGTATTTTGACATGCACTGACAGCAAGTAAAAAAGACATACACTGATACCCAGTAACACAGAAACACACTTACACCAAGTAACAAAGACATGCACTGATACCCAGTAACACAGACACACACTTACACCAAGTAACAAAGACTTACACTGACACCAAGTCACAAAGACACACACTGACCCCCAGTAACACAAACACACACTTCCACCAAGTAACAATGACACACACTGACACCCAGTAACAAAGAGATACACTGACACCAAGTCACAAAGACATACACTGATTCCCAGGAACACAGACACACACTGACACCCAGTAACAAAGACATACACTGATACCAAGTCACAAAGACAGACAATGATACCCAGTAACACAGACACACACTGACACCCAGTAACAAAGACATACACTGATACCAAGTCACAAAGACAGACAATGATACCCAGTAACACTGACACACACTGAAACCCAGTAAAAAAGACATACACTGATACCAAGTCACAAAGACATACACTGATACCCAGTAACACAGACACACACTGACACCCAGTGACAAAGACATACATTGACACCAAGTCACAAAGACATACACTGATATCCAGTCACAAAGACACACACTGACCCCCAGTAACACAGACATACACTGACACCAAGTCACAAACACACACACTGGCACCCTGTAACAAAGACATACACTGACACCAAGTCACAAAGACATACACTGATACACAGTCACACACTTACACCAAGTAACAAAGACATACACTGACACCAAGTAACAAAGACATACACTGATACCCAGTATCACAGACACACACTTACACCAAGTCACAAAGACATACACTGACACCAAGTCACAAAGACATACACTGATTCCCAGGAACACAGACACACACTGACACCCAGTAACAAAGACATACACTGATACCAAGTCACAAAGACAGACAATGATACCCAGTAACACAGACACACACTGAAACCCAGTAACAAAGACATACACTGATACCAAGTCACAAAGACATACACTGATACCAGTAACACAGACACACACTGACACCCAGTGACAAAGACATACATTGACACCAAGTCACAAAGACATGCACTGATACCCAGTCACAAAGACACACACTGACCCCCAGTAACACAGACACACACTGACACCAAGTCACAAAGACACACACTGACACCCTGTAACAAAGACATACACTGACACCAAGTCACAAAGACATACACTGATACACAGACACACACTTCCACCAAGTAACAAAGACATACACTGATACCCAGTATCACAGACACACTCTTACACCAAGGCACAAACACACACACTGACACCCAGTAACAAAGACATACATTGACACCAAGTCACAAAGACATACACTGATACCCAGTAACACAGATACACACTGACACCAAGTAACAAAGACATACACTGACACCAAGTAACAAAGACATACACTTACACCAAGTAACAAAGGCACACACTTACATCAAGGAACACAGGCATACACTGACACCAAGTAACTGAGACAAACACTGACACCAAGTAACAAAGACAGACAATTACACCAAGTAACAAAGACATACACTTACACCAAGTACTTTGACATACACTGACACCAAGTAACAAAGACATACACTGATACCCAGTAACACAGACACACACTTACACCAAGTAACAAAGACAGACATTGATTCCCAGTAACACAGACACACACTGACACCAAGTAACAAAGACATACACTGACACCAAGTAACAAAGACATAAACTTACACCAAGCAACAAAGACACACACTTACACCAAGGAACACAGACATACACTGACACCAATTAACAAAGACATACACTTACACCAAGTAACAAAGACAGACAATTACATCAAGTAACAAAGACATACACTTACACGAAGTATTTTGAAATACACTGACACCAAGTAAAAAAGACATACACTGATACCCAGTAACACAGAAACACACTTACACCAAGTAACAAAGACATACACTGATACCCAGTAACACAGACACACACTTACACCAAGTAACAAAGACATACACTGGCACCAAGTCACAAAGACACACACTGACCCCCAGTAACACAGACATACACTGACACCAAGACACAAAGACACACACTGACACCCAGTAACAAAGACATACACTGACACCAAGTCACAAATACATACACTGATACCCAGGAACACAGACACACACTGACACCCAGTAACAAAGACATACACTGATACCAAGTCACAAAGAGATACACTGATACCCAGGAACACAGACACACACTGACACCCAGTAACAAAGACATACATTGACACCAAGTCACAAAGACATACACTGATACCCAGTAACACAGACATACACTGGCACCAAGTAAGAAAGACATGCACTTACACCAAGTAACAAAGACAGACAATTACACCAAGTAACAAAGACATACACTTACACCAAGTATTTTGACATACACTGACAGCAATTAAAATGACATACACTGATACCCAGTAACACAGACACACACTTACACCAAGTAACAAAGACATACACTGACACCAAGTCACAAAGACACACACTGACCCCCAGGAAAACAGACATACACTGACACCAAGTCACAAAGACACACACTGACACCCTGTAACAAAGACATACACTGACACCAAGTCACAAAGACATACACTGATACACAGTCACACACTTACACCAAGTAACAAAGACATACACTGACACCAAGTAACAAAGAAATACACTTACACCAAGTATTTTGACATACACTGACACCAAGTAACAAAGACATACACTGATACCCAGTAACACAGACACACACTTACACCAAGTAACAAAGACAGACATTGATACCCAGTAACACAGACACACACTGACACCAAGTAACAAAGACATACACTGACACCAAGTAACAAAGACATAAACTTACACCAAGCAACAAAGACACACACTTACACCAAGGAACACAGACATACACTGATACCAATTAACAAAGACATACACTTACACCAAGTAACAAAGACAGACAATTACATCAAGTAACAAAGACATACACTTACACGAAGTATTTTGACATAAACTGACACCAAGTAAAAAAGACATACACTGATATCCAGTAAAACAGAAACACACTTACACCAAGTAACAAAGACATACACTGACACCAAGTCACAAAGACATACACTGATACACAGACACACACTTACACCAAGTAACAAAGACATACACTGACACCAAGTAACAAAGACATACACTGATACCCAGTATCACAGACATTCACTTACACCAAGGCACAAACACATACACTGACAACAAGTCACAAAGACACACACTGACAGCCAGTAACAAAGGCATACACTGACACCAAGTCACAAAGACATACACTGATACCCAGGAACACAGACACACACTGACACCCAGTAACAAAGACATACATTGACACCAAGTCACAAAGACATACACTGATACTCAGTAACACAGACATACACTGACACCAAGTAACAAAGACATGCACTTACACCAATTAACAAAGACAGACAATTACACCAAGTAACAAAGACATACACTTCCACCAAGTATTTTGACATACACTTACAGCAAGTAAAAAAGACATACACTGATACCCAGTAACACAGAAACACACTTACACCAAGTAACAAAGACATACACTGATACCCAGTAACACAGACACACACTTCCACCAAGTAACAAAGACATACACTGACACCAAGTCACAAAGACACACACTGACCCCCAGTAACACAGACATACACTGACACCAAGTCACAAAGACACACACTGACACCCTGTAACAAAGACATACACTGACACCAAGTCACAAAGTCATACACTGATACACAGTCACACACTTACACCAAGTAACAAAGACATACACTGACACCAAGTAACAAAGACATACACTGATACCCAGTATCACAGACACACACTTACACCAAGTCACAAAGACATACACTGACACCAAGTCACAAAGACACACACTGACACCCAGTAACAAAGACATACACTGACACCAAGTCACAAAGACATACACTGATACCCAGGAACACAGACACGCACTGACACCCAGTAACACAGACATGCACTGATACCAAGTCACAAAGACAGACAATGATACCCAGTAACACAGACACACACTGAAACCCAGTAACAAAGACATACACTGATACTAAGTCACAAAGACATACACTGATACCCAGTAACACAGACACACACTGACACCCAGTAACAAAGACATACATTGACACCAAGTCACAAAGACATACACTGATACCCAGTAACACAGATACACACTGACACCAAGTAACAAAGACATACACTGACACCAAGTAACTAAGACACACACTTACATCAAGGAACACAGACATACACTGACACCAAGTAACTAAGACATACATTTACACCAAGTAACAAAGACACACACTTACACCAAGTAACAAAGACAGACAATTACACCAAGTAACAAAGACATACACTTACACCAAGTATTTCGACATACACTGACACCACGTAACAAAGACATACACTGATACCCAGTAACACAGACACACACTGACACCAAGTAACAAAGACAGACATTGATACCCAGTAACACAGACACACACTGACACCAAGTAACACAGACATACACTGACACCAAGTAACAAAGACATAAACTTACACCAAGCAACAAAGACACACACTTACACCAAGGGACACAGACAACACTGACACCAATTAACAAAGACATACACTGATACCCAGGAACACAGACACACATTGACACCCAGTAACAAAGACATACACATATACCAAGTCACAAAGACATACACTGATACCCAGTAACACAGACAAACACTGACACCCAGTAACAAAGACATACATTGACACCAAGTCACAAAGACATACATTGATACCCAGGAACACAGACACACACTGACACCCAGTAACAAAGACATACACTGATACCAAGTCACAAAGACATACACTGATACACAGACAGACACTTACACCAAGTAACAAAGACATACACTGACAACAAGTAACAAAGACATACACTGATACCCAGTATCACAGACATACACTTACACCAAGGCACAAACACATACACTGTCAACAAGTCACAAAGACACACACTGACACCCAGTAACAAAGACATACACTGATACCAAGTCACAAAGACATACACTGATACCCAGTAACACAGACACACACTGACACCAAGTAACAAAGACATACACTGACACCAAGTAACAAAGATATACACTTACACCAAGTAAGAAAGACACACACTTACTCCAAGGAACACAGACATGCACTGACACCAAGTAACAAAGACAGACAATAACACCAAGTAACAAAGACATACACTTACACCAAGTATTTTGACATACACTGACACTAAGTAAAAAAGACATACACTGATACCCAGTGACACAGCAACACACTTACACCAAGTAACAAAGACATACACTGATACCCAGTAACACAGACACACACTTACACCAAGTAACAAAGACATACACTGACACCAAGTCACAAAGACACACACTGACCCCCAGTAACACAGACATACACTGACACCAAGTCACAAAGCCACACACTGACACCCTGTAACAAAGACATACACTGACACCAAGTCACAAAGACATACACTGAAACACAGACACACACTTACACCAAGTAACAAAGACATACACTGACACCAAGTAACAGAGACATACACTGATACCCAGTATCACAGACACACACTTACACCAAGTCAAAAAGACATACACTGACACCAAGTCACAAAGACACACACTGACACCCAGTAACAAAGACATACACTGACACCAAGTCACAAAGACATACACTGATACCCAGGAACACAGACACACACTGACACCCAGTAACAAGGACATACACTGATACCAAGTCACAAAGACAGACAATGATACCCAGTAACACAGACACACACTGAAACCCAGTAACAAAGCCATACACTGATACCAAGTCACAAAGACATACACTGATACCCAGTTACACAGAAACACACTGACACCCAGTAACAAAGACATACATTGACACCAAGTCACAAAGACATACACTGATACCCAGTAACACAGACACACACTGACTCCAAGTAACAAAGACATACACTGACACCAAGTAACAAAACCATACACTTACACCAAGTAACAAAGACACACACTTACACCAAGTAACAAAGACAGACAATTACACCAAGTAACAAAGACATACACTTACACCAAGTTTTTTGACATACACTGACACCAAGTAACAAAGACATGCACTGATACCCAGTAACACAGACACACACTTACAACAAGTAACAAAGACAGACATTGATACCTAGTAACACAGACACACACTTTCACCAAGTAACAAAGTCATACACTTACACCAAGTAACACAGACATACACATACACCAAGTATTTTGACTTACACTGACACCAAGTAACAAAGAAATGCACTAACACCCGGTAACAAAGACATACACTGACACCAAGTCACAAACACATACAATGACACCAACTAACAACTACATTCACTTACACCAAGTAACAAAGACATACACTGATACACAGTAACACAGACACACACTGACACCCAGTTAGAACCACACACTGACCCCCAGTAACACAGACACACACTGAACCCCAGTAACACAGACATACACTGACACCAAGTCACAAAGACATACACTGATACCCAGTTACACAGAAACACACTGACACCCAGTAACAAAGACATACATTGACACCAAGTCACAAAGACATACACTGATACCCAGTATCACAGACACACACTAACACCAAGTTACAAAGACATCCACTGACACCAAGTCACAAAGACACACACTGACACCCAGTAACAAAGACATACACTGACACCAAGTCGCAAAGACATACACTGATACCCAGGAACACAGACACACACTGACACCCAGTAACAAAGACATACACTGATACCAAGTCACAAAGACATACACTGATACCCAATATCACAGACACACACTGACACCCAGTAACAAAGACATACACTGATACCAAGTCACAAAGAGATACACTGATACCCAGTAACACAGACACACACTGACACCGAGTAACAAAGACATACACTGAAACCAAGTCACAAAGACATACACTGATACCCAGTAACACAGACACACACTGACACCAAGTACAAACGACATACACTGACACCAAGTAACAAAGTCATACACTTACACCAAGTAACAAAGACACACACTTACACCAAGGAACACAGACATACACTGACACCAAGTAACAAAGACATACACTTACACCATGTAAGAAAGACAGCCAATTACACCAACTAACAAAGACATACACTGACACCAATTATTTTGACATACACTGAAACCAAGTAACAAAGACATACACTGATACCCAGTAAGACAGACACACACTTACACCAAGTAACAAAGACATACACTGATACCCAGTATCACAGACACACACTTACACCAAGGCACAAACACATACACTGTCAACAAGTCACAAAGACACACACTGACACCCAGTAACAAAGACATACACTGATACCAAGTCACAAAGACATACACTGATACCCAGTAACACAGACACACAATGACACCCAGTAACAAAGACATACATTGACACCAAGTCACAAAGACATACACTGATACCCAGTAACACAGACACACACTGACACCAAGTAACAAAGACATACACTGACACCAAGTAACAAAGACATACACTTACACCAAGTAAGAAAGACACACACTTACTCCAAGGAACACAGACATGCACTGACACCAAGTAACAAAGACAGACAATAACACCAAGTAACAAAGACATACACTTACACCAAGTATTTTGACATACACTGACACTAAGTAAAAAAGACATACACTGATACCAAGTGACACAGCAACACACTTACACCAAGTAACAAAGACATACACTGATACCCAGTAACACAGACACACACTTACACCAAGTAACAAAGACATACACTGACACCAAGTCACAAAGACACACACTGACCCCCAGTAACACAGACATACACTGACACCAAGTCACAAAGCCACACACTGACACCCTGTAACAAAGACATACACTGACACCAAGTCACAAAGACATACACTGAAACACAGACACACACTTACACCAAGTAACAAAGACATACACTGACACCAAGTAACAGAGACATACACTGATACCCAGTATCACAGACACACACTTACACCAAGTCAAAAAGACATACACTGACACCAAGTCACAAAGACACACACTGACACCCAGTAACAAAGACATACACTGACACCAAGTCACAAAGACATACACTGATACCCAGGAACGCAGACACACACTGACACCCAGTAACAAGGACATACACTGATCCCAAGTCACAAAGACAGACAATGATACCCAGTAACACAGACACACACTGAAACCCAGTAACAAAGCCATACACTGATACCAAGTCACAAAGACATACACTGATACCCAGTTACACAGAAACACACTGACACCCAGTAACAAAGACATACATTGACACCAAGTCACAAAGACATACACTGATACCCAGTAACACAGACACACACTGACTCCAAGTAACAAAGACATACACTGACACCAAGTAACAAAACCATACACTTACACCAAGTAACAAAGACACACACTTACACCAAGTAACAAAGACAGACAATTACACCAAGTAACAAAGACATACACTTACACCAAGTTTTTTGACATACACTGACACCAAGTAACAAAGACATGCACTGATACCCAGTAACACAGACACACACTTACAACAAGTAACAAAGACAGACATTGATACCCAGTAACACAGACACACACTTTCACCAAGTAACAAAGTCATACACTTACACCAAGTAACACAGACATACACATACACCAAGTATTTTGACTTACACTTACACCAAGTAACAAAGAAATGCACTAACACCCGGTAACAAAGACATACACTGACACCAAGTCACAAACACATACAATGACACCAACTAACAACTACATTCACTTACACCAAGTAACAAAGACATACACTGATACACAGTAACACAGACACACACTGACACCCAGTTAGAACCACACACTGACCCCCAGTAACACAGACACACACTGAACCCCAGTAACACAGACATACACTGACACCAAGTCACAAAGACATACACTGATACCCAGTTACACAGAAACACACTGACACCCAGTAACAAAGACATACATTGACACCAAGTCACAAAGACATACACTGATACCCAGTATCACAGACACACACTAACACCAAGTAACAAAGACATCCACTGACACCAAGTCACAAAGACACACACTGACACCCAGTAACAAAGACATACACTGACACCTAGTCGCAAAGACATACACTGATACCCAGGAACACAGACACACACTGACACCCAGTAACAAAGACATACACTGATACCAAGTCACAAAGACATACACTGATACCCAATATCACAGACACACACTGACACCCAGTAACAAAGACATACACTGATACCAAGTCACAAAGAGATACACTGATACCCAGTAACACAGACACACACTGACACCGAGTAACAAAGACATACACTGAAACCAAGTCACAAAGACATACACTGATACCCAGTAACACAGACACACACTGACACCAAGTACAAACGACATACACTGACACCAAGTAACAAAGTCATACACTTACACCAAGTAACAAAGACACACACTTACACCAAGGAACACAGACATACACTGACACCAAGTAACAAAGACATACACTTACACCACGTAAGAAAGACAGCCAATTACACCAACTAACAAAGACATACACTGACACCAATTATTTTGACATACACTGAAACCAAGTAACAAAGACATACACTGATACCCAGTAAGACAGACACACACTTACACCAAGTAACAAAGACATACACTGATACCCAGCAACAAAGATATACACTGACACCAAGTCACAAAGACATACACTGATACACAGACACACAGTTACACCAAGTTACACAGACATACACTGACAGCAAGTAACAAAGACATACACTGATACCCTGTATCACAGACACACACTTACACCAAGTAACAAAGACATACACAGACACCAAGTCACAAAGACACACACTGACCCCCAGTAACACAGACAGACACTGCCACCAAGTCACAAAGACACACACTGACACCCTGTAACAAAGACAGACACTGACACCAAGTCACAAAGACATACACTGATACGCAGTATCACAGACACACACTTACACCAAGTCACAAAGAAATACACTGATACCCAGTAACACAGACACACACTGACACCCAGTAACAAAGACATACACTAATACCAAGTCACAAAGACATACACTGATACCCAGTAACACAGACACACACTGACACCCAGTAACAAAGACATACATTGACACAAAGTCACAAAGACATACACTGATACCCAGTAACACAGACACACACTGACACCAAGTAACAAAGACAGACACTGACACCAAGTAACAAAGACATACACTTACACCAAGTAACAAAGACACACACTTACACCAAGGAACACAGACATACACTGACACCAAGTAACAAAGGCATACACTTACACCAAGTAACAAAGACAGACAATTACACCAAGTAACAAAGACATACACTTACACCAAATATTTTGACATACACTGACACCATGTAACAAAGACATACACTGATACCCAGTAACACAGAAACACACTTACACCAAGTAACAAAGACATACACTGACACCAAGTAACAAAGACATACACTGATACCCAGTATCACAGACACACACTTACACCAAGTAACAGAGACATACACTGAAACCATTTCACAAAGACACACACTGACACCCAGTAACAAAGTCATACACTGACACCAAGTCGCAAGGACATACACTGATACCCAGGAACACAGACACACACTGACACCCAGTAACAAAGACATAAACTGATACCAAGTCACAAAGACATACACTGATACCCAATATCACAGACACACACTGACACCCAGTAACAAAGACATCCACTGATACCAAGTCACAAAGACATACACTGATACCCAGTAACACAGACACACACTGACACCGAGTAACAAAGACATACACCGATACCAAGTCACAAAGACATACACTGATACACAGTAACACAGACACACAATGACACCAAGTAACAAAGACATACACTGACACCAAGTAACAATGACATACACTTACACCAACTAACAAAGACACACACTTACACCAAGTCACAAAGACATACACTGATACCAAGTCACAAAGACCTACACTGATACCCAGTAACACAGACACTCACTGACACCCAGTAACAAAGACATACATTGACACCAAGTCACAAAGACATACTCTGACACCCAGTAACACAGATACACACTGACACCAAGCAACAAAGAACTACACTGACACCAAGTATCAAAGACATACACTTACACCATGTAACAAAGACACACACTTACATCAAGGAACACAGACATACACTGACACCAAGTAACTAAGACATACACTTACACCAAGTAACAAAGACAGACAATTACACCAAGTAACAAAGACATACAATTACACAAAGTATTTTGACAAACGCTGACACCAAGTAACAAAGACATACACTGATACCCAGTAACACAGACACACACTTACACCAAGTAACAAAGACAGACATTGATACCCAGTAACACAGACACACACTGACACCAAGTAACAAAGACATACACTGACACCAAGTAACAAAGACATAAACTTACGCCAAGCAACAAAGACACACACTTACACCAAGGAACACAGACATGCACTGACAAAAATTAACAAAGACATACACTTACACCAAGTAACAAAGACAGACAATTACATCAAGTAACAAAGACATACACTTACACCAAGTATTTTGACATACACTGACACCAAGTAAAAAAGACATACACTGATACCCAGTAACACAGAAACACACTTACACCAAGTAACAAAGACATACACTGATACCCAGTAACACAGACAGCACACTTACACCAAGTAACAAAGACATACACTGACACCAAGTCACAAAGACACACACTGACCCCCAGTAACACAGACATACACTGACACCAAGTCACAAAGACACACACTGACACCCTGTAACAAAGACATACACTGACACCATGTCACAAAGACATACACTGATACACAGACACACACTTACACCAAGTAACAAAGACATACACTGACACCAAGTAACAAAGACATACACTGATACCCAGTATCACAGACACACACTTACACCAAGTAACAAAGACATACACTGACACCAAGTAACAAAAGACATACACTGATACCCAGTATCACAGACACACACTTACACCAAGTCAAAAAGACATACACTGACACCAAGTCACAAAGACACACACTGACACCCATTAACAAAGACATACACTGACACCAAGTTACAAAGACATGCACTGATACCCAGGAACACAGACACACACTGACACCCATTAACAAAGACATACACTGATACCAAGTCACAAAGACAGACAATGATACCCAGTAACACAGACACACACTGAAACCCAGTAACAAAGACATACACTGATACCAAGTCACAAAGACATACACTGATACCCAGTAACACAGAAACACACTGACACCCAGTAACAAAGACATACATTGGCACCAAGTCCCAAAGACATACACTGATACCCAGTAACACAGACACACACTGACACCAAGTAACAAAGACATACACTGACACCAAGTAACTAAGACATACACTTACACCAAGTAACAAAGACAGACAATTACACCAAGTAACAAAGACATACACTTACACCAGGTTTTTTGACATACACTGACACCAAGTAACAAAGACATGCACTGATACCCAGTAACACAGACACACACTTACACCAAGTAACAAAGAAATGCACTAACACCCAGTAACAAAGACATACACTGACACCAAGTCACAAACACATACAATGACACCAACTAACAACTACATACACTTACACCAAGTAACAAAGACATACACTGATACACAGTAACACCGACTCACACTGACACCCAGTAACAAAGACATAAACTGATACCAAGTCACAAAGACATACACTGATACCCAATATCACAGACACACACTGACACCCAGTAACAAAGACATCCACTGATACCAAGTCACAAAGACATACACTGATACCCAGTGACACAGACACACACTGACACCGAGTAACAAAGACATACACCGATACCAAGTCACAAAGACATACACTGATACACAGTAACACAGATACACACTGACACCAAGTAACAAAGACCTACACTGACACCAAGTAACAAAGACATACACTTACACCATGTAACAAAGACACACACTTACATCAAGGAACACAGACATACACTGACACCAAGTTACTAAGACATACACTTACACCAAGTAACAAAGACAGACAATTACACAAAGTATTTTAACAAACACTGACACCAAGTAACAAAGACATACACTGATACCCAGTAACACAGACACACACTTACACCAAGTAACAAAGACAGACATTGATACCCAGTAACACAGACACACACTGACACCAAGTAACAAAGACATAAACTTACGCCAAGCAACAAAGACACACACTTACACCAAGGAACACGGACATACACTGACACCAAATAACAAAGACATACACTTACACCAAGTAACAAAGACAGACAATTACATCAAGTAACAAAGACATACACTTACACCAAGTATTTTGACATACACTGACACCAAGTAAAAAAGACATACACTGATACCCAGTAACACAGAAACACACTTACACCAAGTAACAAAGACATACACTGATACCCAGTAACACAGACAGCACACTTACACCAAGTAACACAGACATACACTGACACCAAGTCACAAAGACACACACTGACCCCCAGTAACACAGACATACACTGACACCAAGTCACAAAGACACACACTGACACCCTGTAACAAAGACATACACTGACACCAAGTCACAAAGACATACACTGATACACAGACACACACTTACACCAAGTAACAAAGACATACACTGACACCAAGTAACAAAGACATACACTGATACCCAGTATCACAGACACACACTTACACCAAGTAACAAAGACATACACTGACACCAAGTAACAAAAGACATACACTGATACCCAGTATCACAGACACACACTTACACCAAGTCAAAAAGACATACACTGACACCAAGTCACAAAGACACACACTGACACCCATTAACAAAGACATACACTGACACCAAGTTACAAAGACATGCACTGATACCCAGGATCACAGACACACACTGACACCCATTAACAAAGACATACACTGATACCAAGTCACAAAGACAGACAATGATACCCAGTAACACAGACACACACTGAAACCTAGTAACAAAGACATACACTGATACCAAGTCACAAAGACATACACTGATACCCAGTAACACAGAAACACACTGACACCCAGTAACAAAGACATACATTGACACCAAGTCCCAAAGACATACACTGATACCCAGTAACACAGACACACACTGACACCAATTAACAAAGACATACACTGACACCAAGTAACTAAGACATACACTTACACCAAGTAACAAAGACAGACAATTACACCAATTAACAAAGACATACACTTACACCAGGTTTTTTGACATACACTGACACCAAGTAACAAAGACATGCACTGATACCCAGTAACACAGACACACACTTACACCAAGTAACAAAGTCATACACTTACACCAAGTAACACAGACATACACATACACCAAGTATTTTGACTTACACTTACACCAAGTAACAAAGAAATGCACTAACACCCAGTAACAAAGACATACACTGACACCAAGTCACAAACACATACAATGACACCAACTAACAACTACATACACTTACACCAAGTAACAAAGACATACACTGATACACAGTAACACCGACACACACTGACACCCAGTAACAAAGACATAAACTGATACCAAGTCACAAAGACATACACTGATACCCAATATCACAGACACACACTGACACCGAGTAACAAAGACATACACCGATACCAAGTCACAAAGACATACACTGATACACAGTAACACAGACACACAATGACACCAAGTAACAAAGACATACACTGACACCAAGTAACAATGACATACACTTACACCAACTAACAAAGACACACACTTACACCAAGTCACAAAGACATACACTGATACCAAGTCACAAAGACCTACACTGATACCCAGTAACACAGACACTCACTGACACCCAGTAACAAAGACATACATTGACACCAAGTCACAAAGACATACTCTGACACCCAGTAACACAGATACACACTGACACCAAGTAACAAAGACCTACACTTACACCATGTAACAAAGACACACACTTACATCAAGGAACACAGACATACACTGACACCAAGTAACTAAGACATACACTTACACCAAGTAACAAAGACAGACAATTACACCAAGTAACAAAGACATACAATTACACAAAGTCACAAAGACATACACTGATACCAAGTCACAAAGACCTACACTGATTCCCAGTAACACAGACACTCACTGACAACCAGTAACAAAGACATACATTGACACCAAGTCACAAAGACATACTCTGACACCCAGTAACACAGATACACACTGACACCAAGTAACAAAGACCTACACTGACACCAAGTAACAAAGACATACACTTACACCATGTAACAAAGACACACACTTACATCAAGGAACACAGACATACACTGACACCAAGTAACTGAGACATACACTTACACCAAGTAACAAAGACAGACAATTACACCAAGTAACAAAGACATACAATTACACAAAGTATTTTGACAAACACTGACACCAAGTAACAAAGACAGACATTGATACCCAGTAACACAGACACACACTGACACCAAGTAACAAAGACAGACACTGAGACCAAGTAACAAAGACATAAACTTACGCCAAGCAACAAAGACAGACAATTACATCAAGTAACAAAGACATACACTTACACCAAGTATTTTGACATACACTGACACCAAGTAAAAAAGACATACACTGATACCCAGTAACACAGAAACACACTTACACCAAGTAACAAAGACATACACTGATACCCAGTAACACAGACAGCACACTTATACCAAGTAACAAAGACATACACTGACACCAAGTCACAAAGACACACACTGACCCCCAGTAACACAGACATACACTGACACCAAGTCACAAAGACACACACTGACACCCTGTAACAAAGACATACACTGACACCAAGTCACAAAGACATACACTGATACACAGACACACACTTACACCAAGTAACAAAGACATACACTGACACCAAGTAACAAAGACATACACTGATACCCAGTATCACAGACACACACTTACACCAAGTAACAAAGACATACACTGACACCAAGTAACAAAAGACATACACTGATACCCAGTATCACAGACACACACTTACACCAAGTCAAAAAGACATACACTGACACCAAGTCACAAAGACACACACTGACACCCATTAACAAAGACATACACTGACACCAAGTTACAAAGACATGCACTGATACCCAGGAACACAGACACACACTGACACCCATTAACAAAGACATACACTGATACCAAGTCACAAAGACAGACAATGATACCCAGTAACACAGACACACACTGAAACCCAGTAACAAAGACATACACTGATACCAAGTCACAAAGACATACACTGATACCCAGTAACACAGAAACACACTGACACCCAGTAACAAAGACATACATTGACACCAAGTCCCAAAGACATACACTGATACCCAGTAACACAGACACACACTGACACCAAGTAACAAAGACATGCACTGACACCAAGTAACTAAGACATACACTTACACCAAGTAACAAAGACAGACAATTACACCAAGTAACAAAGACATACACTTACACCAGGTTTTTTGACATACACTGACACCAAGTAACAAAGACATGCACTGATACCCAGTAACACAGACACACACTTACAACAAGTAACAAAGACAGACATTGATACCCAGTAACACAGACACACACTTACACCAAGTAACAAAGTCATACACTTACACCAAGTAACACAGACATACACATACACCAATTATTTTGACTTACACTTACACCAAGTAACAAAGAAATGCACTAACACCCAGTAACAAAGACATACACTGACACCAAGTCACAAACACATACAATGACACCAACTAACAACTACATACACTTACACCAAGTAACAAAGACATACACTGATACACAGTAACACCGACACACACTGACACCCAGTTAGAACCACACACTGACCCACAGTAACACAGACAAACTGAACCCCAGTAGAACAAGAACAAAGAACAAAGATAATTACAGCACAGGATCAGGCCCTTCGGCCCTCCAAGCCTGCGCCGATCCAGATCCTCTCTCTAAACATGTCGCCTATTTTCTAAGGTTCTGTATCTATTTTCTTCCTGCCCATTCATGTATCTGTTTAGATACATCTTAAAAGACTCCATCGTGCCCGCATCTACCACCTCCGCTGGCAATGCGTTCCAGGTGCCCACCACCCTCTGCGTAAAGAACTTTCCACGCATATCCCCCCTAAACTTTTCCCCTTTCACTTTGAACTCGTGTCCTCTAGTAATTGAAACCCCCACTCTGGGAAAAAGCCTCTTGCTATCCACCCTGTCTATACCTCTCATGATTTTGTACACCTCAATCAGGTCCCCCCTCAACCTCCGTCTTTCTAATGAAAATAATCCTAATCTGCTCAACCTCTCTTCATAGCTAGCGCCCTCCATACCAGGCAACATCCTGGTGAACCTCCTCTGCACCCTTTCCAAAGCATCCACATCCTTTTGATAATGTGGCGACCAGAACTGTACGCAGTATTCCAAATGTGGCCGAACCAAAGTCCTATACAACTGTAACATGACCTGCCAACTCTTGTACTCAATGCCCCGTCCGATGAAGGAAAGCATGCCGTATGCCTTCTTGACCACTCTATTTACCTGCGTTGCCACCTTCAGGGAACAGTGGACCTGAACACCCAAATCTCTCTGGACATCAATTTTCCCCAGGACTTTTCCATTTACTGTATAGTTCACTCTTGAATTGGATCTTCCAAAATGCATCACCTCGCATTTGCCCTGATTGAACTCCATCTGCCATTTCTCTGCCCAACTCTCCAATCTATCTATATTCTGCTGTATTCTCTGACAGTCCCCTTCACTATCTGCTACTCCACCAATCTTAGTGTCGTCTGCAAATTTGCTAATCAGTCCACCTATACTTTCCTCCAAATCATTAATGTATATCACAAACAACAGTGGTCCCAGCACGGATCCCTGTGGAACACCACTGGTCACACGTCTCCATTTTGAGAAACTCCCTTCTACTGCTACTCTCTGTCTCCTGTTGCCCAGCCAGTTCTTTATCCATCTAGCTAGTACACCTTGGACCCCAAGCGCCTTCACTTTCTCCATCAGCCTGCCATGGGGAACCTTATCAAACGCCTTACTGAAGTCCATGTATATGACATCGACAGCCCTTCCCTCATCAATCAACTTTGTCACTTCCTCAAAGAATTCTATTAAGTTGGTAAGACCTGACCTTCCCTGCACAAAACCATGTTGCCTATCACTGATGAGCCCATTTTCTTCCAAATGGGAATAGATCCTATCCCTCAGTATCTTCTCCAGCAGCTTCCATACCACTGACGTCAGGCTCACCGGTCTATAATTACCTGGATTATCCCTGCTACCCTTCTTAAACAAGGGGACAACATTAGCAATTCTCCAGTCCTCCGGGACCTCACCCGTGTTTAAGGATGCTGCAAAGATATCTGTTAAGGCCCCAGCTATTTCCTCTCTCGCTTCCCTCAGTAACCTGGGATAGATCCCATCCGGACCTGGGGACTTGTCCACCTTAATGCCCTTTAGAATACCCAACACTTCCTCCCTCCTTATGCCGACTTGACCTAGAGTAATCAAACATCTGTTCCTAACCTCAACATCCGTCATGTCCCTCTCCTCGGTGAATACCGATGCTAAGTACTCGTTTAGAATCTCACCCATTTTCTCTGAGTCCAAGCATAACATTCCTCCTTTGTCCTTTAGTGGGCCAATCCTTTCTCTAGTTACCCTCTTTCTCCTTATATATGAATAAAAGGCTTTGGGATTTTCCTTAACTCTGTTTGCTAAAGATATTTCATGACCCCTTTTAGCCCTCTTAATTCCTCGTTTCAGATTGGTCCGACATTCCCGATATTCTTTCAAAGCTTCGTCTTTCATCAGCCGCCTAGACCTTATGTATGCTTCCTTTTTCCTCTTAGCTAGTCTCACAATTTCACCTGTCATCCATGGTTCCCTAATCTTGCCATTTCTATCCCTCATTTTCACAGGAACATGACTCTCCTGCACGCTAATCAACCTCTCTTTAAAAGCCTCCCACATATCACATGTGGATTTACCTTCAAACAGCTGCTCCCAATCTACATTTCCCAGCTCCTGCCGAATTTTGGTGTAGTTGGCCTTCCCCCAATTTAGCACTCTCCCTTTTGGACCACTCTCGTCTTTGTCCATGAGTATTTTAAAGCTTACGGAATTGTGATCACTATTCCCAAAGTAGTCCCCTACTGAAACTTCAACAACCTGGCCGGGCTCATTCCCCAACACCAGGTCCAGTATGGCCCCTTCCCGAGTTGGACTATTTACATACTGCTCTAGAAAACCCTCCTGGATGCTCCTTACAAATTCTGCTCCATCTGGACCTCTAACACTAAGCGAATCCCAGTCAATGTTGGGAAAATTAAAATCTCCTATCACCACCACCCTGTTGCTCCTACATCTTTCCATAATCTGTTTACATATTTGTACCTCTATCTCACGCTCGCTGTTGGGAGGCCTGTCGTACAGCCCCAACATTGTTACCGCACCCTTCCTATTTCTGAGTTCTGTCCATATTGCCTCACTGCTCGAGTCCTCCATAGTGCCCTCCTTCAGCACAGCTGTGATATCCTCTTTGACCAGTAATGCAACTCCTCCACCCCTTTTACCTCCCTCTCTGTCAGTAACACAGACATACACTGACACCAAGTCACAAAGACACAGGCTGACACCCAGTAACAAAGACATACACTGACACCAAGTCACAAAGACATACTTTGATACCCAGCAACAAAGACATACACTGACACCAAGTCACAAAGACATACACTGATACACAGACACACACTTACACCAAGTTACACAGACATACACTGACAGCAAGTAACAAAGACATACACTGATACCCTGTATCACAGAAACGCACTTACACCAAGTAACAAAAACATACACTGACACCAAGTCACGAAGACACACACTGACCCCCAGTAACACAGACAGACACTGCCACCAAGTCACAAAGACACACACTGACACCCTGTAACAAAGACATACACTGACACCAAGTCACAAAGACATACACTGATACACAGACACACACTTACACCAGGTAAAAAAGACATACACTGATACCCAGTATCACAGACACACACTTACAACAAGTCACAAAGAAATACACTGATACCCAGTAACACAGACACACACTGACACTCAGTAACAAAGACATACACTAATACCAAGTCACAAAGACATACACTGATACCCAGTAACACAGACACACACTGACACCCAGTAACAAAGACATACATTGACACAAAGTCACAAAGACATACACTGATACCCAGTAACACAGACACACACTGACACTAAGTAACAAAGACAGACACTGACACCAAGTAACAAAGACATTCACTTACACCAAGTAACAAAGACACACACTTACACCAAGGAACACAGACATACACTGACACCAAGTAACAAAGGCATACACTTACACCAAGCAACAAACACAGACAATTACACCAAGTAACAAAGACATACACTTACACCAAATATTTTGACATACACTGACACCATGTAACAAAGACATACACTGATACCCAGTAACACTGAAACACACTTACACCAAGTAACAAAGACATACACTGACACCAAGTAACAAAGACATACACAGATACCCAGTATCACAGACACACACTTACACCAAGTAACAGAGACATACACTGACACCATTTCACAAAGACACACACTGACACCCAGTAACAAAGTCATACACTGACACCAAGTCGCAAAGACATACACTGATACCCAGGAATACAGGCACACACTGACACCCAGTAACAAAGACATAAACTGATACCAAGTCACAAAGACATACACTGATACCCAATATCACAGACATACACTGACACCCAGTAACAAAGACATACACTGATACCCAGTAACACAGACACACACTGACACCGAGTAACAAAGACATACACTGATACCAAGTCACAAAGACATACACTGATACCCAGTAACACAGACACACACTGACACCAAGTAACAAAGACATACACTGACACCAAGTAACAAAGACATACACTTACACCAAGGAACACAGACATACACTGACACCAAGTAACAAAGACAGCCAATTACACCAACTAACAAAGACATACACTTACACCAATTATTTTGACATACACTGACACCAATTTACAAAGACATACACAGATACCCAGTAACACGGACACACACTTACACCAAGTAACAAAGACAGACACTGATACCCAGTAACAAAGACATACACTGACACCAAGTAACACAGACATACACTGACACCAAGTCACAAAGACACACACTGACCCCCAGTAACACAGACATACACTGACACCAAGTCACAAAGACACACACTGACACCCTGTAACAAAGACATACACTGACACCAAGTTACAAGGACATACACTCATACCCAGTATCACAGACACACACTTACACCAAGTCACAAAGACATACACTGACACCAAGTCACAAAGACACACACTGACACCCATTAACAAAGACATACACTGACACCAAGTCACAAAGAAATACACTGATACCCAGGAACACAGACAAACACTGACACCCAGTAACAAAGACATACACTGATACCAAGTCACAAAGACAGACAATGATACCCAGTAACACAGACACACACTGACACCCAGTAACAAAGACATACATTGACACCAAGTCACAAAGACATACACTGATACCCAGTAACACAGACACACACTGACACCAAGTAACAAAGACATACACTGACACCAAGTAACAAAGACATACACTTACACCAAGTAACAAAGACACACACTTACATCAAGGAACACAGACATACACTGACACCAAGTAACTAAGACATACACTTACACCAAGTCACAAAGACATACACTTATACCAAGTCACAAAGTCATACACTGATGCCCAGTAACATAGACACACACTGACACCAAGTAACAAAGACATACACTGACACCAAGTAACACAGACATACACTGACACCAAGTCACAAAGACACACACTGACCCCCAGTAACACAGACATACACTGACACCAAGTCACAAAGACACACACTGACACCCTGTAACAAAGAGATACACTGACACCAAGTAACAAGGACATACACTGATACCCAGTATCACAGACACACACTTACACCAAGTCACAAAGACATACACTGACACCAAGTCACAAAGACACACACTGACACCCATTAACAAAGACATACACTGACACCAAGTCACAAAGACATACACTGTCACCAAGTAACAAGGACATACACTGATACCCAGTATCACAGACACACACTTACACCAAGTCACAAAGACATACACAGCCACCAAGTCACAAAGACACACACTGACACCCATTAACAAAGATATGCACTGACACCAAGTCACAAAGACATACACTGATACCCAGGAACACAGACAAACACTGACACCCAGTAACAAAGACATACACTGATACCAAGTCACAAAGACAGACAATGATACCCAGTAACACAGACACACACTGACACCCAGTAACAAAGACATACATTGACACCAAGTCACAAAGACATACCCTGATACCCAGTAACACAGACACACACTGACACCAAGTAACAAAGACATACACTGACACCAAGTAACAAAGACATACACTTACACCAAGTAACAAAGACACACACTTACATCAAGGAACACAGACATACACTGACACAAAGTAACTAAGACATACACTTACACCAAGTAACAAAGACAGACAATTACACCAAGTAAACAAGACATACACTTACACCAAGTATTTTGACTGACACTGACACCAAGTAACAAAGACATACACTGATACCCAGTAACACAGAAACACACTTACACCAAGTAACAAAGACACACACTGACACCAAGTAACAAAGACATACACTGACACCAAGTAACAAAGACATACACTTACACCAAGTAACAAAGACACACACTTACATCAAGGAACACAGACATACTCTGACACCAAGTAACAAAGACATACACTGATATCCAGCAACAATGACATACACTGACACCAAGTCACAAAGACATACACTGATACACAGACACACACTTACACCAAGTTACACAGACATACACTGACAGCAAGTAACAAAGACATACACTGATACCCTGTATCACAGACACGCACTTACACCAAGTAACAAAAACATACACTGACACCAAGTCACAAAGACACACACTGACGCCCAGTAACACAGACATACACTGCCACCAAGTCACAAAGACACACACTGACACCCTGTAACAAAGACATACACTGACACCAAGTCACAAAGACATACACTGATACAAAGACACACACTTACACCAAGTAAAAAAGACATACACTGATACCCAGGAACACAGACACACACTGACACCCAGTAACAAAGACATAAACTGATACCAAGTCACAAAGACATACACTGATACCCAATATCACAGACATACACTGACACCAAGTCACAAAGACACACACTGACACCCAGTAACAAAGACATACACTGACACCAAGTCACAAAGACATACACTGATACACAGACACACACTTACACCAAGTAACACAGACATACACAGACACCAGGTAACAAAGACATACACTGATCCCCAGTAACACAGACACACACTTACACCAAGTAACAAAGGCAGACACTGATACCCAGTAACACAGACATACACTTACACCAAGTAACAAAGACATACACTTACACCAAGTAACACAGACATACACTTACACCAGGTATTTTGACTTACACTTACACCAAGTAACAAAGACATACACTGATACCCAGTAACACAGACACACACTTACTACAAGTAACAATGACAGACACTGATACCCAGTAACACAGACACACACTTACACCAAGTAACAAAGACATACTCTTACACAAATTAACACAGACACACACATACACCAAGTATTTTGACTTACACTTACACCAAGTAACAAAGACATACACTGACACCAAGTCACAAAGACATACACTAATACCCAGGAACACAGACACACACTGACACCCAGTAACAAAGACATACACTGATACCAATTCACAAAGACATACACTGATACCCAGTAACACAGCCACACACTGACACCCAGTTAGAAACACACACTGACCCCCAGTAACACAGACACACACTGACCCACAGTAACACAGACATACACTGACACCAAGTAACAAAGACATACTCTGATACCCAGTAACACAGACACACACTTACACCAAGTAACAAAGACAGACACTGATACCCAGTAACACAGCCACACACTGACACCCAGTTAGAAACACACACTGACCCCCAGTAACACAGACACACACTGACCCACAGTAACACAGACATACACTGACACCAAGTAACAAAGACATACTCTGATACCCAGTAACACAGACATACACTTACCCCAAGTATTTTGACTTACACTTGCA
This sequence comes from Heterodontus francisci, assembly GCF_036365525.1. NCBI lineage: Eukaryota > Metazoa > Chordata > Chondrichthyes > Heterodontiformes > Heterodontidae > Heterodontus > Heterodontus francisci. The sequence continues at coordinate 10,559,998 of NC_090409.1, read as the reverse complement.
CCAAGTAAAAAAGACATACACTGATACCCAGTAACACAGACTTACACCAAGTAACAAAGACAGACACTGATACCCAGTAACATAGACACACAGTTACACCAAGTAACACAGACATACACTGACACCCAGTAACAAAGACATACACTTACACCAATTAACAAAGACACACACTTACACCAAGGAACACAGACATACACTGACACCAATTAACAAAGACATACACTTACACCAAGTAACAAAGACAGACAATTACATCAAGTAACAAAGACATACACTTACACCAAGTATTTTGACATGCACTGACACCAAGTAAAAAAGACATACACTGATACCCAGTAACACAGAAACACACTTACACCAGGTAACGAAGACATACACTGATACCCAGTAACACAGACACACACTTACACCAAGTAACAAAGACATACACTGACACCAAGTCACAAAGACACACACTGACCCCCAGTAACACACACATACACTGACACCAAGTCACAAAGACACACACTGACACCCTGTAACAAAGACATAAACTGACACCAAGTAACAAAGACATACACTGATACCCAGTATCACAGACACACACTTACACCAAGGCACAAAGACATACACTGACACCAAGTCACAAAGACACACACTGACACCCAGTAACAAAGACATACACTGACACCAAGTCACAAAGACATACACTAATACCCAGGAACACAGACACACACTGACACCCAGTAACAAAGACATACACTGATACCAAGTCACAAAGACATACACTGATACCCAGTAACACAGACACACACTGACAACCAGTAACAAAGACATACCTTGACACCAAGTCACAAAGACATACACTGATACCCAGTAACACAGACACACACTGACACCAAGTTACAAAGACATACACTGACACCAAGTAACAAAGACATACACTTACACCAAGTAACAAAGACATACACTTACACCAAGTATTTTGACATACACTGACAACAAGTAAAAAAGACATACACTGATACCCATTAACACAGAAACACACTTACACCAAGTAACAAAGACATACACTGATACCCAGTAACACAGACACACACTTACACCAAGTAACAAAGACATACACTGACACCAAGTCACACAGGCACACACTGACCCCCAGTAACACAGACATACACTGTCACCAAGTCACAAAGACACACACTGACACCCTGTAACAAAGACATACACTGACACCAAGTCACAAAGACATACACTGAAACACAGACACACACTTACACCAAGTAACAAAGACATACACTGACACCAAGTAACAAAGACATTCAATGATACCCAGTATCACAGACACACACTTACACCAAGTCACAAAGACATACACTGACACACTGTAACAAAGACATACACAGACACCAAGTCACAAAGACACACACTGACACCCAGTAACAAAGACATACACTGACACCAAGTCACAAAGACATACACTGATATCCAGGAACACAGACACACACTGACACCCAGTAACTAAGACATACACTGATACCAAGTCACAAAACAGACAATGATACCCAGTAACACAGACACACACTGAAATCCAGTAACAAAGACATGAACTGATACCAAGTCACAAAGACATACACTGATAGCCAGTAACACAGACACACACTGACACCAAGTAACAAAGACATACACTGACACCAAGTAACAAAGACATACGCTTACACCAAGTAACAAAGACACACACTTACATCAAGGAACACAGCCATACACTGACACGAAGTAACTAAGATTTGCACTTACACCAAGCAACAAAGACAGACAATTACACCAAGTAACAAAGACATACACTTACACCAAGTATTTTGACATACACTGACACCAAGTAAAAAAGACATACACTGATACCCATTAACACAGAAACACAATTACACCAAGTAACAAAGACATACACTGATACCCAGTAACACAGACACACACTTACACCAAGTAACAAAGACATACACTGACACCAAGTCACACAGACACACACTGACCCCCAGTAACACAGACATACACTGTCACCAAGTCACAAAGACACACACTGACACCCTGTAACAAAGACATACACTGACACCAAGTCACAAAGACATACACTGAAACACAGACACACACTTACACCAAGTAACAAAGACATACACTGACACCAAGTAACAAAGACATTCAATGATACCCAGTATCACAGACACACACTTACACCAAGTCACAAAGACATACACTGACACCCTGTAACAAAGACATACACTGACACCAAGTCACAAAGACACACACTGACACCCAGTAACAAAGACATACACTGACACCAAGTCACAAAGACATACACTGATATCCAGGAACACAGACACACACTGACACCCAGTAACAAAGACTTACACAGATACCAAGTCACAAAACAGGCAATGATACCCAGTAACACAGACACACACTGAAATCCAGTAACAAAGACATGAACTGATACCAAGTCACAAAGACATACACTGATACCCAGTAACACAGACACACACTGACACCAAGTAACAAAGACATACACTGACACCAAGTAACAAAGACATACGCTTACACCAAGTAACAAAGACACACACTTACATCAAGGAACACAGCCATACACTGACACGAAGTAACTAAGACATGCACTTACACCAAGTAACAAAGACAGACAATTACACCAAGTAACAAAGACATACACTTACACCAAGTATTTTGACATACACTGACACCAAGTAACAAAGACATACAGTGATACCCAGTAACACAGAATCACACTTGCACCAAGTAACAAAGACATACACTGATACCCAGTAACACAGGCACACACTGGTGGGGGTGGGGGGGGGGGGGGGGGGCGGGCATTGGCGCAGTGGTTAGCACCGCAGCCTCACAGCTCCAGCGACACGGTTTCGATTCTGGGTACTGCCTGTGCGGAGTTTGCAGGTTCTCCCTGTGTCTGCCTGAGTTTCCTCCGGGTGCTCCGGTTTCCTCCCACATGCCAAAGACTTGCAGGTTGATAGGTTAATTGGCCATCATAAATTTCCCCTAGTATAGGTAGGTGGTAGGGAAATATATAGGGACAGGTGGGGATGTGATAGGAATACGGGATTAGTGTAGGATTTGTATAAATGGGTGGTTGATGGTCGGCACTGACTCGGTGGGCCGAAGGGCCTGTTTAAGTGCTGTCTCTCTGAACTAAACTAAATACTGACACCTAGTGTCACAGTGCCCGTCTAAGAGCGAAGTCCAAAGTACGGAAAGTCCTCATCAGAGAACTCCTCTTTGCTGACGATGCTGCTTTAACATCTCACACTGAAGAATGCCTGCAGAGTCTCATCGACAGGTTTGCGTCTGCCTGCAATGAATTTGGCCTAACCATCAGCCTCAAGAAAACGAGCATCATGGGGCAGGATGTCAGAAATGCTCCATCCATCAATATTGGCGACCACGCTCTGGAAGTGGTTCAAGAGTTCACCTACCTAGGCTCAACTATCACCAGTAACCTGTCTCTAGATGCAGAAATCAACAAGCGCATGGGTAAGGCTTCCACTGCTATGTCCAGACTGGCCAAGAGAGTGTGGGAAAATGGCGCACTGACACGGAACACAAAAGTCCGAGTGTATCAGGCCTGTGTCCTCAGTACCTTGCTCTACGGCAGCGAGGCCTGGACAACGTATGCCAGCCAAGAGCGACGTCTCAATTCATTCCATCTTCGCTGCCTTCGGAGAATACTTGGCATCAGGTGGCAGGACTATATCTTCAACACAGAAGTCCTTGAAGCGGCCAACACCCCCAGCTTATACACACTACTGAGTCAGCGGCGCTTGAGATGGCTTGGCCATGTGAGCCGCATGGAAGATGGCAGGATCCCCAAAGACACATTGTACAGCGAGCTCGCCATTGGTATCAGACCCACCGGCCGTCCATGTCTCCGTTATAAAGACGTCTGCAAACGCGACATGAAATCGTGTGACATTGATCACAAGTCGTGGGAGTCAGTTGCCAGCATTCGCCAGAGCTGGCGGGCAGCCATAAAGACAGGGCTAAATTGTGGCGAGTCGAAGAGACTTAGTAGTTGGCAGGATAAAAGACAGAGGCGCAAGGGGAGAGCCAACTGTGCAACAGCCCCAACAAACAAATTTCTCTGCAGCACCTGTGGAAGAGCCTGTCACTCCAGAATTGGCCTTCATAGCCACTCCAGTCGCTGCTTCACAAACCACTGACCACCTCCAGGCGCGTATCCATTGTCTCTCGAGATAAGGAGGCCCAAAAGAAGTGTCACAGACACACACTGACACCCAGTAACAAAAGCAAACACACACTGACACCCAGTAACACAGAGAACCACTGATACACAGTAACAAAGACATACACTGACACCAAGTAACACAGACACACACTGACACCCAGTAACAAAGACATACACTGACACCAAGTCACAAAGCCATACACTGACACCAAGTAACACAGACACACACTTACACCACTTAACAAAGACAGACACTTACACCAAGTAACAAAGACATACACTGACACCAAGTAACAAAGACATACACTTACACCAAGTAACAAAGACAGACAATTACACCAAGAAACAAACACATACACTGACACCAAGTAACAAAGTCATACACTGATACCCAGTAACACAGACACACATTTGCACCAAGTAACAAAGACAGACACTGATACCCAGTAACACAGACACCCAGTTGCACCAAGTAACAAAGACATACACTTACACCAAGGAACACAGACATACTCTTACTCCAAGTATTTTGACTTACACTTACACCAAGTAACAAAGACATACACCGACACCCAGTAACAAAGACATACACTGACACCAGGTCACAAACACATACACTGACACCAAGCAACAGAGACATACGCTGACACCAAGTAACAAAGACATACACAGATACCCAGCAACACAGACACACACTGACACCCAGTTAGAAACACACACTGACCCCCAGTAACAAAGACACACACTGACCCACAGTAACACAGACATACACTGACACCAATGCACAAAGACACACACTGACACCAAGTAACAAAGACATACACTGACACCAAGTCACAAAGACATACACTGATACACAGACACACACTTACACCAAGTAACACAGACATACACTGACACCAAGTAACAAAGACATACACTGATACCCAGTAACACAGACACACACTTACACCAAGTAACAAAGACAGACACTGACACCCAGTAACACAGACACACACTTACACCAAGTAACAAAGACATACACTTACACCAAGTAACACAGTCATACACATCCACCAAGTATTTTGACTTACACTTACAACAAGTAACAAAGACATACACTGATACCCAGTAACACAGACACACACTTACACCAAGTAACAATGACAGACACTGATACCCAGTATCACAGACACACACTTACACCAAGTAACAAAGACATACACTTACACCAATTAACACAGACATACACATACACCAAGTATTTTGACTTACACTTACACCAAGTAACAAAGACATACACTAACACCCAGTAACAAAGACATACACTGACACCAAGTCACTAACACATACACTGACACAAACTAACAACGACATACACTTACACCAAGTAACAAAGACATACACTGATACCCAGTAACACAGACACAAACTTACACCAAGTAACACAGACATACACTTACCCCAACTATTTTGACTTACACTTGCACCAAGTAAAAAAGACATACACTGATACCCAGTAACACAGACACACACTTACACCAAGTAACAAAGACAGACACTGATACCCAGTAACACAGACACACACTTACACCCAGTAACAAAGACATACACTGATACCCAGCAACAAAGACATACACTGACACCAAGTCACAAAGACATACACTGATACACAGACACACACTTACATCAAGTTACACAGACATACACTGACAGCAAGTAACAAAGACATACACTGATACCCTGTATCACAGACACGCACTTGCACCAAGTAACAAAAACATACACTGACACCAAGTCACAAAGACACACACTGACCCCCAGTAACACAGACATACACTGCCACCAAGTCACAAAGACACACACTGACACCCTGTAACAAAGACATACACTGACACCAAGTCACAAAGACATACACTGATACACAGACACACACTTACACCAAGTAAAAAAGACATACACTGATACCCAGTATCACAGACACACACTTACACCAAGTCACAAAGAAATACACTGATACCCAGTAACACAGACACACAGTGACACTCAGTAACAAAGACATACACTAATACCAAGTCACAAATACATACACTGATACCCAGTAACACAGACACACACTGACACCAAGTAACAAAGACAGACACTGACACCAAGTCACAAAGACACACACTGACACCCTGTAACAAAGACATACACTGACACCAAGTCACAAAGACATACACTGATACACAGACACACACTTACACCAAGTAACAAAGACATACACTGTCACCAAGTAACAAGGACATACACTGATACCCAGTATCACAGACACACACTGACACCAAGTAACAAAGACAGACACTGACACCAAGTAACAAAGACATACACTGACACCAAGTCACAAAGACACACACTGACACCCATTAACAAAGACATACACTGACACCAAGTCACAAAGACATACACTGATACCCAGGAACACAGACAAACACTGACACCCAGTAACAAAGACATACACTGATACCAAGTCACAAAGACAGACAATGATACCCAGTAACACAGACACACACTGACACCCAGTAACAAAGACATACATTGACACCAAGTCACAAAGACATACACTGACACCAAGTAACAAAGACATACACTTACACCAAGTAACAAAGACACACACTTACATCAAGGAACACAGACATACACTGACACCAAGTAACTAAGACATACACTTACACCAAGTAACAAAGACAGACAATTACACCAAGTAAACAAGACATACTTACACCAAGTATTTTGACTTACACTGACACCAAGTAACAAAGACATACACTGATACCCAGTAACACAGAAACACACTTACACCAAGTAACAAAGACACACACTGACACCAAGTTACAAAGACATACACTGACACCAAGTAACAAAGACACACACTTACATCAAGGAACACAGACATACTCTGACACCAAGTAACAAAGACATACACTTACACCAAGTAACAAAGACAGACAATTACACCAAGTAACAAACACATACACTGATACCCAGTAACACAGACACACATTTGCACCAAGTAACAAAGACAGACACTGATACCCAGTAACACAGACACACACTTACACCAAGTAACAAAGACATACACTTACACCAAGTAACACAGACATACTCTTACACCAAGTATTTTGACTTACAATTACACCAAGTAACAAAGACATACACTGACACCCAGTAACAAAGACAGACACTGACACCAAGTCACAAACACAGTCACTGACACCAAGTAACAGAGACATACACTTACACCAAGTAACAAAGACATACTCTGATACCCAGCAACACAGACACACACTTACACCAAGTAACACAGACACACACTTACACCAAGTAACAAAGACATACACTTACACCAAATATTTTGACATACACTGACACCATGTAACAAAGACATACGCTGATACCCAGTAACACAGAAACACACTTACACCAAGTAACAAAGACATACACTGACACCAAGTAACAAAGACATACACTGATACCCAGTATCACAGACACACACTTACACCAAGTAACAGAGACATACACTTACACCAAGTAACAAAGACAGACAATTACACCAAGTAACAAACACATACACTGACACCAAGTAACAAAGACATACACTGATACCCAGTAACACAGACACACATTTGCACCAAGTAACAAAGACAGACACTGATACCCAGTAACACAGACACACACTTACACCAAGTAACAAAGACATACACTTACACCAAGTAACACAGACATACTCTTACACCAAGTATTTTGACTTACACTTACACCAAGTAACAAAGACATACACTGACACCCAGTAACAAAGACAGACACTGACACCAAGTCACAAACACATTCACTGACACCAAGTAACAGAGACATACACTTACACCAAGTAACAAAGACATACACTGATACCCAGCAACACAGACACACACTGACACCCAGTTAGAAACACACACTGACCCCCAGTAACACAGACACACACTGACCCACAGTAACACAGACATACACTGACACCAAGTCACAAAGACACACACTGACACCCAGTAACAAAGACATACACTGACACCAAGTCACAAAGACATACACTGATACACAGACACACACTTACACCAAGTAACACAGACATACACAGACACTAGGTAACAAAGACATATACTGATCCCCAGTAACACAGACACACACTTACAACAAGTAACAAAGACAGACACTGATACCCAGTAACACAGACACACACTTACACCAAGTAACAAAGACATACACTTACACCAAGTAACACAGACATACACTTACACCAGGTATTTTGAATTACACATACACCAAGTAACAAAGACATACACTGATACCCAGTAACACAGACACACACTTAAACCAAGTAACAATGACAGACACTGATACTCAGTAACACAGACACACACTTACACCAAGTAACAAAGACATACACTTACACAAATTAACACAGACATACACATACACCAAGTATTTTGACTTACACTGACACCAAGTAACAAAGACATACACTAACACCCAGTAACAAAGACATACACTGTCACCAAGTCACAAACACATACACTGACACAAACTAACAACGACATACACTTACACCAAGTCACAAAGACATACACTGATACCCAGTAACACAGCCACACACTGACACCCAGTTAGAAACACACACTGACCCCCAGTAACACAGACACACACTGACCCACAGTAACACAGACATACACTGACACCAAGTAACAAAGACATACTCTGATACCCTGTAACACAGACACACACTTACACCAAGTAACAAAGACAGACACTGATACCCAGTAACACAGACACACACTTACACCAAGTAACACAGACATACACTTACCCCAAGTATTTTGACTTACACTTGCACCAAGTAAAAAAGACATACACTGATACCCAGTAACACAGACACACACTTACACCAAGTAACAAAGACAGACACTGATACCCAGTAACACAGACACACACTTACACCAAGTAACAAAGACATACACTGACACCAATTAACACAGACATACACATACACCAAGTATTTTGACTTACACTTACACCAAGTAACAAAGACATACACTAACACCCAGTCACAAAGACATACACTGACACCAAGTCACAAACACATACACTGACACCAACTAACAACGACATTGACTTACACCAAGTCACAAAGACATACACTGATACCCAGTAACACAGACACACACAGACACCCAGTAACAATGACATACACTGACACCAAGTCACAAAGACATACACTGATACCCAGTAACACAGACACACACTTACAACAAGTAACAAAGACATACACTAACACCCAGTAACAAAGACATCCACTTACACCAATTAACAAAGACACACACTTGCACCAAGGAACACAGACATACACTGACACCAATTAACAAAGACATACACTTACACCAAGTAACAAAGACAGACAATTACATCAAGTAACAAAGACATACACTTACACCAAGTATTTTGACATACACTGACACCAAGTAAAAAAGACATACACTGATACCCAGTAACACAGAAACACACTTACACCAGGTAACAAAGACATACACTGATACCCAGTAACACAGACACACACTTACACCAAGTAACAAAGACATACACTGACACCAAGTCACAAAGACACACACTGGCCCCCAGTAACACACACATACACTGACACCAAGTCACAAAGACACACACTGACACCCTGTAACAAAGACATACGCTGACACCAAGTCACAAAGACATACACTGATACACAGACACACACTTACACCAAGTAACAAAGACATAAACTGACACCAAGTAACAAAGACATACACTGATACCCAGTATCACAGACACACACTTACACCAAGGCACAAAGACATACACTGACACCAAGTCACAAAGACACACACTGACTCCCAGAAACAAATACATACACTGACACCAAGTCACAAAGACATACACTAATACCCAGGAACACAGACACACACTGACACCCAGAAACAAAGACATACACTGATACCAAGTCACAAAGACATACACTGATACCCAGTAACACAGACACACACTGACACCCAGTAACAAAGACATACCTTGACACCAAGTCACAAAGACATACACTGATACCCAGTAACACAGACACACACTGACACCAAGTTACAAAGACATACACTGACACCAAGTAACAAAGACATACACTTACACCAAGTAACAAAGACATACACTTACACCAAGTATTTTGACATACACTGACACCAAGTAAAAAAGACATACACTGATACCCATTAACACAGAAACACACTTACACCAAGTAACAAAGACATACACTGATACCCAGTAACACAGACACACACTTACACCAAGTTACAAAGACATACACTGACACCAAGTCACACAGACAGACACTGACCCCCAGTAACACAGACATACACTGTCACCAAGTCACAAAGACACACACTGACACCCTGTAACAAAGACATACACTGACACCAAGTCACAAAGACATACACTGAAACACAGACACACACTTACACCAAGTCACAAAGACATACACTGACACCCTGTAACAAAGACATACACTGACACCAAGTCACAAAGACACACACTGACACCCAGTAACAAAGACATACACTGACACCAAGTCACAAAGACATACACTGATATCCTGGAACACAGACACACATTGACACACAGTAACAAAGACATACATTGATACCAAGTCACAAAACAGACAATGATACCCACTAACACAGACACACACTGAAATCCAGTAACAAAGACATGAACTGATACCAAGTCACAAAGACATACACTGATACCCAGTAACACAGACACACACTGACACCAAGTAACAAAGACATACACTGACACCAAGTAACAAAGACATATACTTACACCAACTAACAAAGACACACACTTACACCAAGGAACACAGACATACACTGACACCAAGTAACAAAGACATACACTTACACCAAGTAACAAAGACAGCCAATTACACCAACTAACAAAGACATACACTTACACCAATTATTTTGACATACACTGACACCAATTTACAAAGACATACACTGATACCCAGTAACACAGACACACACTTACTCCAAGTAACAAAGACAGACACTGATACCCAGTAACAAAGACATACACTGACACCAAGTAACACAGACATACACTGACACCAAGTCACAAAGACACACACTGACCCCCAGTAACACAGACATACACTGACACCAAGTCACAAAGACACACACTGACACCCTGTAACAAAGACATACACTGACACCAAGTCACAAAGACATACACTGATACACAGACACACACGTACACCAAGTAACAAAGACATACACTGTCACCAAGTAACAAGGACATACACTGATACCCAGTATCACAGACACACACTGACACCAAGTAACAAAGACAGACACTGACACCAAGTAACAAAGACATACACTGACACCAAGTCACAAAGACACACACTGACACCCATTAACAAAGACATACACTGACACCAAGTCACAAAGACATACACTGATACCCAGGAACACAGACAAACACTGACACCCAGTAACAAAGACATGCACTGATACCAAGTCACAAAGACAGACAATGATACCCAGTAACACAGACACACACTGACACCCAGTAACAAAGACATACATTGACACCAAGTCACAAAGACATACACTGACACCAAGTAACAAAGACATACACTTACACCAAGTAACAAAGACACACACTTACATCAAGGAACACAGACATACACTGACACCAAGTAACTAAGACATACACTTACACCAAGTAACAAAGAGAGACAATTACACCAAGTAAACAAGACATACACTTACACCAATTATTTTGACTTACACTGACACCAAGTAACAAAGACATACACTGATACCCAGTAACACAGAAACACACTTACACCAAGTAACAAAGATACACACTGACACCAGGTAACAAAGACATACACTGACACCAAGTAACAAAGACATACACTTACACCAAGTAACAAAGACACACACTTACATCAAGGAACACAGACATACTCTGACACCAAGTAACAAAGACATACACTTACACCAAGTAACAAAGACAGACAATTACACCAAGTAACAAACACATACACTGACACCAAGTAACAAAGACATACACTGATACCCAGTAACACAGACACACATTTGCACCAAGTAACAAAGACAGACACTGATACCCAGTAACACAGACACACACTTACACCAAGTAACAAAGACACACACTTACACCAAGTAACACAGACATACTCTTACACCAAGTATTTTGACTTACACTTACACCAAGTAACAAAGACATACACTGACACCCAGTAACAAAGACAGACACTGAAACCAAGTCACAAACACATTCACTGACATCAAGTAACAGAGACATACACTTACACCAAGTCACAAAGACATAAACTGATACCCAGTAACACAGACACACACAGACACCCAGTAACAATGACATACACTGACACCAAGTCACAAAGACATACACTGATACCCAGTAACACAGACACACACTTACAACAAGTAACAAAGACATACACTAACACCCAGTAACAAAGACATACACTTACACCAATTAACAAAGACACACACTTACACCAAGGAACACAGACATACACTGACACCAATTAACAAAGACATACACTTACACCAAGTAACAAAGACAGACAATTACATCAAGTAACAAAGACATACACTTACACCAAGTATTTTGACATACACTGACACCAAGTAAAAAAGACATACACTGATACCCAGTAACACAGAAACACACTTACAACAGGTAACAAAGACATACACTGATACCCAGTAACACAGACACACACTTACACCAAGTAACAAAGACATACACTGACACCAAGTCACAAAGACACACACTGACCCGCAGTAACACACACGTCCACTGACACCAAGTCACAAAGACACACACTGACACCCTGTAACAAAGACATACGCTGACACCAAGTCACAAAGACATACACTGATGCACAGACACACACTTACACCAAGTAACAAAGACATAAACTGACACCAAGTAACAAAGACATACACTGATACCCAGTATCACAGACACATACTTACACCACGGCACAAAGACATACACTGACACCAAGTCACAAAGACACACACTGACACCCAGTAACAAAGACATACACTGACACCAAGTCACAAAGACATACACTAATACCCAGGAACACAGACACACACTGACACCCAGAAACAAAGACATACACTGATACCAAGTCACAAAGACATACACTGATACCCAGTAACACAGACACACACTGACACCCAGTAACAAAGACATACCTTGACACCAAGTCACAAAGACATACACTGATACCCAGTAACACAGACACACACTGACACCAAGTTACAAAGACATACACTGACACCAAGTAACAAAGACATACACTGACACCCAGTAACACAGAAACACACTTACACCAAGTAACCAAGACATACACTGATACCCAGTAACACAGACACACACTTACACCAAGTAACAAAGACATACACTGACACCAAGTCACACAGACACACACTGACCGCCAGTAACACAGACATACACTGTCACCAAGTCACAAAGACACACACTGACACCCTGTAACAAAGACATACACTGACACCAAGTCACAAAGACATACACTGAAACACAGACACACACTTACACCAAGTAACAAAGACATACACTGACACCAAGTAACAAAGACATTCAATGATACCCAGTATCACAGACACACACTTACACCAAGTCACAAAGACATACACTGACACCCTGTAACAAAGACATACACTGACACCAAGTCACAAAGACACACACTGACACCCAGTAACAAAGACATACACTGACACCAAGTCACAAAGACATACACTGATATCCAGGAACACAGACACACACTGACACCCAGTAACAAAGACTTACACTGATACCAAGTCACAAAACAGACAATGATACCCAGTAACACAGACACACACTGAAATCCAGTAACAAAGACATGAACTGATACCAAGTCACAAAGACATACACTGATACCCAGTAACACAGACACACACTGACACCAAGTAACAAAGACATACACTGACACCAAGTAACAAAGACATACGCTTACACCAAGAAACAAAGACACACAATTACATCAAGGAACACAGACAGACACTGACACGAAGTAACTAAGACATGCACTTACACCAAGTAACAAAGACAGACAATTACACCAAGTAACAAAGACATACACTTACATCAAGTATTTTGACATACACTGACACCAGGTAACAAAGACATACAGTGATACCCAGTAACACAGAATCACACTTACACCAAGTAACAAAGACATACACTGATACCCAGTAACACGGGCACACACTGGTGGCGGGGGGGGGGGGTGGGGGGGGCATTGGCGCAGTTGTTAGCACCGCAGCCTCACAGCTCCAGGGACACGGGTTCGATTCTGGGTACTGCCTGTGCGGAGTTTGCAGGTTCTCCCTGTGTCTGCCTGAGTTTCCTCCGGGTGCTCCGGTTTCCTCCCACATGCCAAAGACTTGCAGGTTGATAGGTTAATTGGCCATCATAAATTGCCCCTAGTATAGGTAGGTGGTAGGGAAATATATAGGGACAGGTGGGGATGTGATAGGAATACGGGATTAGTGTAGGATTTGTATAAATGGGTGGTTGATGGTCGGCACTGACTCGGTGGGCCGAAGGGCCTGTTTAAGTGCTGTCTCTCTGAACTAAACTAAATACTGACACCTAGTGTCACAGTGCCCGTCTAAGAGCGAAGTCCAAAGTACGGAAAGTCCTCATCAGAGAACTCCTCTTTGCTGACGATGCTGCTTTAACATCTCACACTGAAGAATGCCTGCAGAGTCTCATCGACAGGTTTGCGTCTGCCTGCAATGAATTTGGCCTAACCATCAGCCTCAAGAAAACGAACATCATGGGGCAGGATGTCAGAAATGCTCCATCCATCAATATTGGCGACCACCCTCTGGAAGTGTTTCAAGAGTTCACCTACCTAGGCTCAACTATCACCAGTAACCTGTCTCTAGATGCAGAAATGAACAAGCGCATGGGTAAGGCTTCCACTGCTATGTCCAGACTGGCCAAGAGAGTGTGGGAAAATGGCGCACTGACACGGAACACAAAAGTCCGAGTGTATCAGGCCTGTGTCCTCAGTACCTTGCTCTACGGCAGCGAGGCCTGGACAACGTATGCCAGCCAAGAGCGACGTCTCAATTCATTCCATCTTCGCTGCCTTCGGAGAATACTTGGCATCAGGTGGCAGGACTATATCTTCAACACAGAAGTCCTTGAAGCGGCCAACACCCCCAGCTTATACACACTACTGAGTCAGCGGCGCTTGAGATGGCTTGGACATGTGAGCCGCATGGAAGATGGCAGGATCCCCAAAGACACATTGTACAGCGAGCTCGCCACTGGTATCAGACCCACCGGCCGTCCATGTCTCCGTTATAAAGACGTCTGCAAACGCGACATGAAATCGTGTGACATTGATCACAAGTCGTGGGAGTCAGTTGCCAGCATTCGCCAGAGCTGGCGGGCAGCCATAAAGACAGGGCTAAATTGTGGCGAGTCGAAGAGACTTAGTAGTTGGCAGGATAAAAGACAGAGGCGCAAGGAGAGAGCCAACTGTGCAACAGCCCCAACAAACAAATTTCTCTGCAGCACCTGTGGAAGAGCCTGTCACTCCAGAATTGGCCTTCATAGCCACTCCAGGCGCTGCTTCACAAACCACTGACCACCTGCAGGCGCGTATCCATTGTCTCTCGAGATAAGGAGGCCCAAAAGAAGTGTCACAGACACACACTGACACCCAGTAACAAAAGCAAACACACACTGACACCCAGTAACACAGAGAACCACTGATACACAGTAACAAAGACATACACTGACACCAAGTAACACAGACACACACTGACACCCAGTAACAAAGACATACACTGACACCAAGTCACAAAGCCATACACTGACACCAAGTAACAAAGACATACACAGATACCCAGTAACACAGACACACACTTACACCACTTAACAAAGACAGACACTTACACCAAGTAACAAAGACATACACTGACACCAAGTAACAAAGACATACACTTACACCAAGTAACAAAGACAGGCAATTACACCAAGAAACAAACACATACACTGACACCAAGTAACAAAGTCATACACTGATACCCAGTCACACAGACACACATTTGCACCAAGTAACAAAGACAGACACTGATACCCAGTAACACAGACACCCAGTTGCACCAAGTAACAAAGACATACACTTACACCAAGGAACACAGACATACTGTTACACCAAGTATTTTGACTTACACTTACACCAAGTAACAAAGACATACACTGACACCCAGTAACAAAGACATACACTGACACCAATTCACAAACACATACACTGACACCAAGCAACAGAGACATACGCTGACACCAAGTAACAAAGACATACACTGATACCCAGCAACACAGACACACACTGACACCCAGTTAGAAACACACACTGACCCCCAGTAACAAAGACACACACTGACCCACAGTAACACAGACATACACTGACACCAAGTCACAAAGACACACACTGACACCAAGTAAGAAAGACATACACTGACACCAAGTCACAAAGACATACACTGATACACAGACACACACTTACACCAAGTAACACAGACATACACTGACACCAAGTAACAAAGACATACACTGATACCCAGTAACACAGACACACACTTACACCAAGTAACAATGACAGACACTGATACCCAGTAACACAGACACACACTTACACCAAGTAACAAAGACATACACTTACACCAAGTAACACAGTCATACACTTACACCAAGTATTTTGACTTACACTTACACCAAGTAACAAAGACATACACTGACACCCAGTAACACAGACACACACTTACACCAAGTAACAATGACAGACACTGATACCCAGTATCACAGACACACACTTACACCAAGTCACAAAGACATACACTTACACCAATTAACACAGACATACACATACACCAAGTATTTTGACTTACACTTACACCAAGTAACAAAGACATACACTAACATCCAGTAACAAAGACATACACTGACACCAAGTCACAAACACATACACTGTCACAAACTAACAACGACATACACTTACACCAAGTAACAAAGACATACACTGATACCCAGTAACACAGACACACACTGACACCCAGTAACACAGACATCCACTGACACCAAGTCGCAAAGACATACACTGATACCCAGTAACACAGACACACACTTACGCCAAGTAACAAAGACATACACTGACACCCAGTAACACAGACACACACTTACACCAAGTTACAAAGACATACACTGATACCCAGTAACACAGACACACACTTAAACCAAGTAACACAGACATACACTTATACCAAGTATTTTGACTTACACTTACACCAAGTAAAAAAGACATACACTGATACCCAGTAACACAGACACACACTGACACCAAGTAACAAAGACATACACTTGCACCAATTGACACAGACATACACATACACCAAGTATTTTGACTTACACTTACACCAAGTAACAAAGACATACACTAACACCCAGTAACAAAGACATAAACTTACACCAAGTAACAAAGACATACACTGATACCCAGTAACACAGACACACACTGACATCCAGTTAGAAACACACACTGACCCCCAGTAACACAGACACACACTGACCCCCAGTAACACAGACATACACTGACACCAAGTCACAAAGAAACACACTGACACCCAGTAACAAAGACATACACTGACACCAAGTCACAAAGACATACACTAATACACAGACACACACTTACACCAAGTAACACATACATACACTGACATCAAGTAACAAAGACATACACTGATACCCAGTATCACAGACACGCACTTACACCAAGTAACAAAGACATACACTAACACCCAGTAACAAAGACATACACTGACACCAAGTCACAAACACATACACTGTCACAAACTAACAACGACATACACTTACACCAAGTAACAAAGACATACACTGATACCCAGTAACACAGACACACACTGACACCCAGTAACACAGACATCCACTGACACCAAGTCGCAAAGACATACACTGATACCCAGTAACACAGACACACACTTACGCCAAGTAACAAAGACATACACTGACACCCAGTAACACAGACACACACTTACACCAAGTTACAAAGACATACACTGATACCCAGTAACACAGACACACACTTAAACCAAGTAACACAGACATACACTTATACCAAGTATTTTGACTTACACTTACACCAAGTAAAAAAGACATACACTGATACCCAGTAACACAGACACACACTGACACCAAGTAACAAAGACATACACTTGCACCAATTGACACAGACATACACATACACCAAGTATTTTGACTTACACTTACACCAAGTAACAAAGACATACACTAACACCCAGTAACAAAGACATAAACTTACACCAAGTAACAAAGACATACACTGATACCCAGTAACACAGACACACACTGACATCCAGTTAGAAACACACACTGACCCCCAGTAACACAGACACACACTGACCCCCAGTAACACAGACATACACTGACACCAAGTCACAAAGAAACACACTGACACCCAGTAACAAAGACATACACTGACACCAAGTCACAAAGACATACACTAATACACAGACACACACTTACACCAAGTAACACATACATACACTGACATCAAGTAACAAAGACATACACTGATACCCAGTATCACAGACACGCACTTACACCAAGTAACAAAGACATACACTAACACCCAGTAACAAAGACATACACTGACACCAAGTGACAAACACATACACTGACACCAACTAACAACGACATACACTTACACCAAGTCACAAAGACATACACTGATACCCTGTAACATAGACACACACTGACACCCAGTAACAAAGACATACACTGACACCAAGTCACAAAGATATACACTGATACCCAGTAACACAGACACACACTTACACCAAGTAACAAAGACATACACTGACACCCAGTAACAAAGACATACACTTACACCAAGTAACAAAGACACACACTTACACCAAGGAACACAGACATACACTGACACCAACTAACAAAGACATGCACTGACACCCAGTAACAAAGACATACACTGACACCAAGTCACAAATACATACACTGACACCAAGTAGCAAAGACATAAACTTACACCAAGTAACAAAGACATACTCTGATACCCAGTAACACAGACACACACTGACATCCAGTTAGAAACACACACTGACCCCCAGTAACACAGACACACACTGACCCCCAGTAACACAGACATACACTGGCACCAAGTCACAAAGACACACACTGACACCCAGTAACAAAGACATACACTGACACCAAGTCACAAAGACATACACTAATACACAGACACACACTTACACCAAGTAACACAGACATACACTGACATCAAGTAACAAAGACATACACTGATACCCAGTATCACAGACACGCACTTACACAAAGTAACAAAGACATACACTGACACCAAGTCACAAAGACACACACTGACACCCAGTAACAAAGACATAAACTGACATCAAGTCAGAAAGACATACACTGATACCCAGGAACACAGACACACTCTGACACCCAGTAACAAAGACATACAATGATACCAAGTCACAAAGACATACACTTACACCAAGTAACACAGTCATACACTGACACGAAGTAACAAAGACATACACTTACACCCAGTAACACAGACACACACTTACACCAAGTAAAAATGACAGACAATGACACCAATTAACAAAGACATACACTGATAACCAGTAACACAGACATACACTTCCACCACGTAACAAAAACATACACTGACACCAAGTCACAAAGACACACAGTTACACCAAGTACACTGACATACACTGACACCAAGTAACTAAGACATACACTGACACCCAGTAACACAGACACACATTTACACCAAGTAACAAAGACAGAAACTGATACCCAGGAACACAGACACAAACTTACACCAAGTAACAAAGACATACACTGATACTCAGTTACACAGACACACACCTGCACCAAGTAACAAAGACATACACTGACACCCAGTAACATAGACACACACGGACACCAAGTAACAAAGACATATACTGACACCCATTAACAAAAACATATACTGACTCCCAGTATCAAAGACATACACTGACACCAAGTAACAAAGACATTCACTGATACCCAGTAACACAGACACACACTTACACCAATTAACAAAGACATATACTGACACCAAGTAACAAAGACATGCACAGACACCAAGTAACAAAGACATACACTGATACCCAGTAACACAGACACACACTTACACCAAGGAACAAAGAAATACACTGATACTCAGTAACACAGACACACACTTACACCAAGTAACAAAGACATACACTGACACCAAGTAACAAAGACATACACTTACACCAAGTAACAAAGACATACACTGATACCCACTAACACAGACACACACTTACACCAAGTAACACAGACATACACTGACACCAAGTAACAAAGACATACACTGATACCCAGTAACACAGACACACACTTACACCAAGTAACAAAGACAGACAATGACACAAGGTAACAAAGACATACACTGACACCAAGTAACACAGACATACACTGACACCAAGTAACAAAGACATACACTTACACCAAGTAACAAAGACATACACTTACACCAAGTAACAAAGACATACACTTACACCAAGTAACACAGACATACACTGACACAAAGTAACAAAGACATACACTGACACCAAGTTACAAAGACATACACTTACACCAAGTAACAAAGACAGACAATTACACCAAGTAACAAAGACATACACTTACAGCAAGTATTTTGACATACACTGCACCAAGTAACAAGGACATACACTGATACCCAGTAACACAGAAACACACTTACACCAAGTAACAAAGACAGACACTGACAACAATTCACAAAGACACACACTGACACCCAGTAACAAAGACATACACTGACACCAAATCACAAAGACATACACTGATACCCAGTAACAAAGACACACACTTACACCAAGTAACAAAGATATGCACTGATACCCAGTAACACAGACACACACTGACACCAAGTAACAAAGACATACACTGACACCAAGTTACAAAGACATACACTTACACCAAGTAACAAAGACAGACACTTACACAAAGTATTTTGACATACACTTACACCAAGTCACAAAGACACACACTGACACCCAGTAACAAAGACATACACTGATACCAAGTCACAAAGACATACACTGATACCCAGTAACACAGACACACACTTGCACCAAGTAACAAAGACAGACACTGATACCCAGTAAGACAGACACACACTTACACCAAGTAACAAAGACATGCACTTACACCAAGTAACAAAGACATACACAGACACCCAGTAACAAAGACATACACTGACACCCTGTAACACAGAAACCTTCGGACACCAAGTAGCAAAGACACACACTTACACCAAGTAACACAGACACACACTGACACCCAGTAACACAGACACACACTGACAGTAAGCAACACAGACATACACTGACACCAAGTAAAAAAGACATACAATGACCCCCAGTAACACAGACACATACGGACACCAGGGAACAAAGACACAGACTTACACCAAGTAACACAGACACACACTGACACCCAGCAAAACAGACAGACACTTACACCAAGTAACACAGTCATACACTGACACCAAGTAACAAAGTCATACACTGATACCCAGTAACACAGACACACACTGACACCAAGTAACAAAGACATACACTGATACTCAGTTTCACAGACACACACTTACACCAAGTAACAAAGACATACACTGACACCACGTAACAAAGACATACACTGATACCCACTAACACAGACACACAATTACACCAAGTAACACAGACATACACTGACACCAAGTAAGAAAGACATACATGATACCCAGTAACACAGACACACACTTACACCAAGTAAAAAAGACAGACAATGACACCAAGTAACAAAGACATACACTGATAACCAGTAGCACAGACACACACTTACACCAAGTAACAGAGACATACACTGACACCAAGTAACAAAGACATAGACTTACACCAATTAACAAAGACATGCACTGACACCAAGTAACAAAGACATACACTTACACCACGTAACAAAAACATACACTGACACCAAGTAACAAAGACATACACTTATACCAAGTAACACAAACATACACTGACACCAAGTCACAAAGACACACAGTTACACCAAGTACACTGACATACACTGACACCAAGTAACCAAGACATACACTGACACCCAGTAACACAGACACACATTTACACCAAGTAACAAAGACAGAAACTGATACCCAGGAACACAGACACAAACTTACACCAAGTAACAAAGACATATACTGATACTCAGTTACACAGACACACACCTACACCAAGTAACAAAGACATACACAGACACCAACTAACAAAGGCATTCACTGATACCCAGTAACAAAGACATACACTGACACGCAGTAACATAGACACACACGGACACCAAGTAACAAAGACATATACTGACACCCATTAACAAAAACATATACTGACACCCAGTATCAAAGACATACACTGACACCAAGTAACAAAGACATGCACAGACACCAAGTAACAAAGACATACACTGATACCCAGTAACACAGACACACACTTACACCAAGGAACAAAGACATACACTGATACTCAGTAACACAGACACACACTTACACCAAGTAACAAAGACATACACTGACACCAAGTAACAAAGACATACACTTACACCAAGTAGCAAAGACATACACTGATACCCACTAACACAGACACACACTTACACCAAGTAACACAGACATACACTGACACCAAGTAACAAAGACATACACTGACACCAAGTAACAAAGACATACACTGATACCCAGTAACACAGACACACACTTACACCAAGTAACAAAGACAGACAATGACACAAAGTAACAAAGACATACACTTACACCAAGTAACACAGACATACACTGACACCAAGTAACAAAGACACAAACTTACACCAAGTAACAATGACATACACTTACACCAAGTAACAAAGACAAACACTTGCACCAAGTAACACAGACATACGCTGACACCAAGTAACAAAGACATACACTGACACCAAGTTACAAAGACATACACTTACACCAAGTAACAAAGACAGACAATTACACCAAGTAACAAAGACATACACTTACACCAAGTATTTTGACATATACAGACACCAAGTAACAAAGACATACACTGATACCCAGTAACACAGACACACACTTACACCAAGTAACAAAGACATACACTGACAACAATTCACAAAGACACACACTGACACCCAGTAACAAAGACATACACTGATACCAAGTCACAAAGACATACACTGATACCCAGTAACACAGACGCACACTTACACCAAGTAACACAGACATACACTGACACCAAGTAACAAAGACATACACTGATACCCAGTAACAAAGAGACACAATGACACCAGGTAACAAAGGCACACTCTGACACCAAGTAACAAAGACATACACTGATACCCAGTAACACAGACAGACACTTACACCAAGTAACAAAGACATACACTGACACCAAGTAACAAAGACATACACTGATACCCAGTAACACAGACACACGCTTACACCAAGTAACAAAGACAGAAACTGATACCCAGGAACACAGACACAAACTTACACCAAGTAACAAAGACATACACTGATACTCAGTTACACAGACACACACCTACACCAAGTAACAAAGACATACACAGACACCAACTAACAAAGGCATTCACTGACACCCAGTAACAAAGACATACACTGACACCCAGTAACATAGACACACACGGACACCAAGTAACAAAGACATATACTGACACCCATTAACAAAAACATAAACTGACACCCAGTATCAAAGACATACACTGACACCAAGTAACAAAGACATGCACAGACACCAAGTAACAAAGACATACACTGATACCCAGTAACACAGACACACACTTACACCAAGGAACAAAGACATACACTGACACCAAGTAACAAAGACATACACTTACACCAAGTAACAAAGACATACACTGATACCCACTAACACAGACACACACTTACACCAAGTAACACAGACATACAATGACACAAAGTAACAAAGACATACACTGACACCAAGTAACAAAGACATACACTGATACCCAGTAACACAGACACACACTTACACCAAGTAACAAAGACAGACAATGACACAAAGTAACAAAGACATACACTTGCACCAAGTAACACAGACATACACTGACACCAAGTAACAAAGACACAAACTTACACCAAGTAACAAAGACATACACTGACACCAAGTAACAAAGACATACACTTACACCAAGTAACACAGACATACACTGACACCAAGTAACAAAGACAGACAATTACACCAAGTAACAATACACACACTTACACCAAGTACTTTGACATACACTGACACCAAGTAACAAGGACATGCACTGATACCCAGTCACACAGACACACACTTACACCAAGTAACAAAGACATACACTGACAACAATTCACAAAGACACACACTGACACCCAGTAACAAAGACATACACTGATACCAAGTCACAAAGACATACACTGATACCCAGTAACAAAGACACACACTTACACCAAGTAACAAAGACATACACTGATACCCAGTAACACAGACACACACTGACACCAAGTAACAAAGACATACACTGACACCAAGTTACAAAGACATACACTTGCACCAAGTAACAAAGACAGACACTTACACCAAGTATTTTGACATACACTTACACCAAGTCAAAAAGACATACACTTACACCACGTAACAAAAACATACACTGACACCAAGTAACAAAGACATACACTGATACCCAGTAACACAGACACACGCTTACACCAAGTAACAAAGACGTACACTGATACTCAGTTACACAGGCACAAACTTACACCAAGTAACAAAGACATACACTGACACCAAGTAACAAAGGCATACACTGACACCCAGTAACACGGACATACACTGACACCCAGTAACACAGGCACACGCGGACACCAAGTAACAAAGACATACACTGACACCCATTAACAAAAACATACACTGACACCCAGTAACACAGACACACGCTTACACCAAGTAACAAAGACATACACTGACACCAAGTAACAAAGACGTACACTGACACCAAGTAACAAAGACATACACTGATACCCAGTATCACAGACACACACTTACACCAAGTAACAAAGACATACACTGATACTCAGTAACACAGACACACACTTACACCAAGTAACAAAGACATACACTGACACCAAGTGACAAAGACATACACTTACACCAAGTAACAAAGACATACACTGACACCACGTAACAAAGACATACACTGATATCCACTAACACAGACACACAATTACACCAAGTAACACAGACATACACTGACACCAAGTAAGAAAGACATACATGATACCCAGTAACACAGACACACACTTAAACCAAGTAAAAAAGACAGAAAATGACACCAGGTAACAAAGACATACACTGATAACCAGTAGCACAGACACACACTTACACCAAGTAACAGAGACATACACTGACACCAAGTAACAAAGACATACACTTACACCAATTAACAAAGACATGCACTGACACCAAGTAACAAAGACATACACTTACACCACGTAACAAAAACATACACTGACACCAAGTAACAAAGACATACACTTACACCAAGTAACACAAACATACACTGACACCAAGTCACAAAGACACACAGTTACACCAAGTACACTGACATACACTGACACCAAGTAACTAAGACATACACTGACACCCAGTAACACAGACACACATTTACACCAAGTAACAAAGACAGAAACTGATACCCAGGAACACAGACACAAACTTACACCAAGTAACAAAGACATACACTGATACTCAGTTACACAGACACACACCTACACCAAGTAACAAAGACATACACAGACACCAACTAACAAAGGCATTCACTGACACCCAGTAACAAAGACATACACTGACACCCAGTAACATAGACACACACGGACACCAAGTAACAAAGACATATACTGACACCCATTAACAAAAACATATACTGACACCCAATATCAAAGACATACACTGACACCAAGTAACAAAGACATGCACAGACACCAAGTAACAAAGACATACACTGATACCCAGTAACACAGACACACACTTACACCAAGGAACAAAGACATACACTGATACTCAGTAACACAGACACACACTTACACCAAGTAACAAAGACATACACTGACACCAAGTAACAAAGACATACACTTACACCAAGTAACAAAGACATACACTGATACCCACTAACATAGACACACACTTACACCAAGTAACACAGACATACACTGACACCAAGTAACAAAGACATCCACTGACACCAAGTAACAAAGACATACACTGATACCCAGTAACACAGACACACACTTACACCAAGTAACAAAGACAGACAATGACACAAAGTAACAATGACATACACTTACACCAAGTAACACAGACATACACTGACACCAAGTAACAAAGACACAAACTTACACCAAGTAACAAAGACATACACTTACACCAAGTAACAAAGACATACACTTACACCAAGTAACACAGACATACACTGACACCCAGTAACAAGACAGACAATTACAGCAAGTAACAAAGACATACACTTACACCAAGTATTTTGAGATACACTGACACCAAGTAACAAGGACATACACTGATACCCAGTCACACAGACACACACTTACACCAAGTAACAAAGACATACACTGACAACAATTCACAAAGACACACACTGACACCCAGTAACAAAGACATACACTGATACCAAGTCACAAAGACAGAAACTGATACCCAGTAACAAAGACACACACTTACACCAAGTAACAAAGACATACACTGGTACCCAGTAACACAGACACACACTGACACCAAGTAACAAAGACATACACTGACACCAAGTTACAAAGACATACACTTACACCAAGTAACAAAGACAGACACTTACACCAAGTATTTTGACATACACTTACACCAAGTCACAAAGACACACACTGACACCCAGTAACAAAGACATACACTTACACCACGTAACAAAAACATACACTGACACCAAGTAACAAAGACATACACTTACACCAAGTAACACAAACATACACTGACACCAAGTCACAAAGACACACAGTTACACCAAGTACACTGACATACACTGACACCCAGTAACAAAGACATACACTGATACCAAGTCACAAAGACATACACTGATACCCAGTAACAAAGACACACACTTACACCAAGTAACAAAGACATACACTGACACCCAGTAACACAGACACACACTGACACCAAGTAACAAAGACATACACTGACACCAAGTTACAAAGACATACACTTACACCAAGTAACAAAGACAGACACTTACACCAAGTATTTTGACATACACTTACACCAAGTCACAAAGACACACACTGACACCCAGTAACAAAGACATACACTTACACCACGTAACAAAAACATACACTGACACCAAGTAACAAAGACATACACTGACACCAAGTAACACAAACATACACTGACACCAAGTCACAAAGACACACAGTTACACCAAGTACACTGACATACACTGACACCAAGTAACTAAGACATACACTGATACCCAGTAACACAGACACACACTTACACCAAGTAACAAAGACAGACAATGACACAAAGTAACAATGACATACACTTACACCAAGTAACACAGACATACACTGACACCAAGTAACAAAGACACAAACTTACACCAAGTAACAAAGACATACACTTACACCAAGTAACAAAGACATACACTTACACCAAGTAACACAGACATACACTGACACCAAGTAACAAGACAGACAATTACAGCAAGTAACAAAGACATACACTTACACCAAGTATTTTGAGATACACTGACACCAAGTAACAAGGACATACACTGATACCCAGTCACACAGACACACACTTACACCAAGTAACAAAGACATACACTGACAACAATTCACAAAGACACACACTGACACCCAGTAACAAAGACATACACTGATACCAAGTCACAAAGACAGAAACTGATACCCAGTAACAAAGACACACACTTACACCAAGTAACAAAGACATACACTGGTACCCAGTAACACAGACACACACTGACACCAAGTAACAAAGACATACACTGACACCAAGTTACAAAGACATACACTTACACCAAGTAACAAAGACAGACACTTACACCAAGTATTTTGACATACACTTACACCAAGTCACAAAGACACACACTGACACCCAGTAACAAAGACATACACTTACACCACGTAACAAAAACATACACTGACACCAAGTAACAAAGACATACACTTACACCAAGTAACACAAACATACACTGACACCAAGTCACAAAGACACACAGTTACACCAAGTACACTGACATACACTGACACCCAGTAACAAAGACATACACTGATACCAAGTCACAAAGACATACACTGATACCCAGTAACAAAGACACACACTTACACCAAGTAACAAAGACATACACTGATACCCAGTAACACAGACACACACTGACACCAAGTAACAAAGACATACACTGACACCAAGTTACAAAGACATACACTTACACCAAGTAACAAAGACAGACACTTACACCAAGTATTTTGACATACACTTACACCAAGTCACAAAGACACACACTGACACCCAGTAACAAAGACATACACTTACACCACGTAACAAAAACATACACTGACACCAAGTAACAAAGACATACACTGACACCAAGTAACACAAACATACACTGACACCAAGTCACAAAGACACACAGTTACACCAAGTACACTGACATACACTGACACCAAGTAACTAAGACATACACTGACACCCAGTAACACAGACACACATTTACACCAAGTAACAAAGACAGAAACTGATTCCCAGGAACACAGACACAAACTTACACCAAGTAACAAAGACATACACTTACACCACGTAACAAAAACATACACTGACACCAAGTAACAAAGACATACACTTACACCAAGTAACACAAACATACACTGACACCAAGTCACAAAGACACACAGTTACACCAAGTACACTGACATGCACTGACACCAAGTAACTAAGACATACACTGACACCCAGTAACACAGACACACATTTACACCAAGTAACAAAGACAGAAACTGATACCCAGGAACACAGACACAAACTTACACCAACTAACAAAGACATACACTGATACTCAGTTACACAGACACACACCTACACCAAGTAACAAAGACATACACAGACACCAACTAACAAAGGCATTCACTGACACCCAGTAACAAAGACATACACTGACACCCAGTAACATAGACACACACGGACACCAAGTAACAAAGACATATACTGACACCCATTAACAAAAACAGAAACTGACACCCAGTATCAAAGACATACACTGACACCAAGTAACAAAGACATGCACAGACACCAAGTAACAAAGACATACACTGATACCCAGTAACACAGACACACACTTACACCAAGGAACAAAGACATACACTGATACTCAGTAACACAGACACACACTTACACCAAGTAACAAAGACATACACTGACACCAAGTAACAAAGACATACACTTACACCAAGTAACATAGACATACACTGATACCCACTAACACAGACACACACTTACACCAAGTAACACAGACATACACTGACACCAAGTAACAAAGACATACACTGACACCAAGTAACAAAGACATACACTGATACCCAGTAACACAGAAACACACTTACACCAAGTAACAAAGACAGACAATGACACAAAGTAACAAAGACATACACTTACACCAAGTAACACAGACATACACTGACACCAAGTAACAAAGACACAAACTTACACCAAGTAACAAAGACATACACTTACACCAAGTAACAAAGACATACACTTACACCAAGTAACACAGACATACACTGACACCAAGTAACAAGACAGACAATTACACCAAGTAACAAAGACATACACTTACACCAAGTATTTTGAGATACACTGACACCAAGTAACAAGGACATACACTGATACCCAGTCACACAGACACACACTTACACCAAGTAACAAAGACATACACTGACAACAATTCACAAAGACACACACTGACACCCAGTAACAAAGACATACACTGATACCAAGTCACAAAGACAGAAACTGATACCCAGTAACAAAGACACACACTTACACCAAGTAACAAAGACATACACTGATACCCAGTAACACAGGCACACACTGACACCAAGTAACAAAGACATACACTGACACCAAGTTACAAAGACATACACTTACACCAAGTAACAAAGACAGACACTTACACCAAGTATTTTGACATACACTTACACCAAGTCACAAAGACACACACTGACACCAAGTAACAAAGACATACACTTACACCACGTAACAAAAACATACACTGACACCAAGTAACAAAGACATACACTTACACCAAGTAACACAAACATACACTGACACCAAGTCATAAAGACACACAGTTACACCAAGTACACTGACATACACTGACACCCAGTAACAAAGACATACACTGATACCAAGTCACAAAGACATACACTGATACCCAGTAACAAAGACACACACTTACACCAAGTAACAAAGACATACACTGATACCCAGTAACACAGACACACACTGACACCAAGTAACAAAGACATACACTGATACCCAGTAACAAAGACATACACTGATACCCAGTAACAAAGAGACACAATGACACCAGGGAACAAAGGCACACTCTGACACCAAGTAACAAAGACATACACTGATACCCAGTAACACAGACAGACACTTACACCAAGTAACAAAGACATACACTGACACCAAGTAACAAAGACATACACTGATACCCAGTAACACAGACACACGCTTACACCAAGTAACAAAGACATACACTGATACTCAGTTACACAGGCACAAACTTACACCAAGTAACAAAGACATACACTGACACCAAGTAACAAAGGCATACACTGACACCCAGTAACAAGGACATACTCTGACACCCAGTAACACAGGCACACGCGGACACCAAGTAACAAAGACATACACTGACACCCATTTACAAAAACATACACTGACACCCAGTAACACAGACACACGCTTACACCAAGTAACAAAGACATACACTGACACCAAGTAACAAAGACGTACACTGACACCAAGTAACAAAGACGTACACTGATACCCAGTAACACAGACACACACTTACAGCAAGTAACAAAGACATACACTGATACTCAGTAACACAGACACACACTTACACCAAGTAACAAAGACATACACTGATACCAAGTGACAAAGACATACACTTACACCAAGTAACAAAGACATACACTGACACCACGTAACAAAGAAATACACTGATACCCACTAACACAGACACACAATTACACCAAGTAACACAGACATACACTGACACCAAGTAAGAAAGACATACATGATACCCAGTAACACAGACACACACTTACACCAAGTAAAAAAGACAGACAATGACACCAGGTAACAAAGACATACACTGATAACCAGTAGCACAGACACACACTTACACCAAGTAACAGAGACATACACTGACACCAAGTAACAAAGACATACACTTACACCAATTAACAAAGACATGCACTGACACCAAGTAACAAAGACATACACTTACACCACGTAACAAAAACATACACTGACACCAAGTAACAAAGACATACACTTACACCAAGTAACACAAACATACACTGACACCAAGTCACAAAGACACACAGTTACACCAAGTACACTGACATACACTGACACCAAGTAACTAAGACATACACTGACACCCAGTAACACAGACACACATTTACACCAAGTAACAAAGACAGAAACTGATACCCAGGAACACAGACACAAACTTACACCAAGTAACAAAGACATACACTGATACTCAGTTACACAGACACACACCTACACCAAGTAACAAAGACATACACAGACACCAACTAACAAAGGCATTCACTGACACCCAGTAACAAAGACATACACTGACACCCAGTAACATAGACACACACGGACACCAAGTAACAAAGACATATACTGACACCCATTAACAAAAACATATACTGACACCCAGTATCAAAGACATACACTGACACCAAGTAACAAAGACATGCACAGACACCAAGTAACAAAGACATACACTGATACCCAGTAACACAGACATACACTTACACCAACGAACAAAGACATACACTGATACTCAGTAACACAGACACACACTTACACCAAGTAACAAAGACATACACTGACACCAAGTAACAAAGACATCGACTTACACCAAGTAACAAAGACATACACTGATACCCACTAACACAGACACACACTTACACCAAGTAACACAGACATACACTGACACCAAGTAACAAAGACATACACTGACACCAAGTAACAAAGACATACACTGATACCCAGTAACACAGACACACACTTACACCAAGTAACAAAGACAGACAATGACACAAAGTAACAAAGACATACACTTACACCAAGTAACACAGACATACACTGACACCAAGTAACAAAGACACAAACTTACACCAAGTAACAAAGACATACACTTGCACCAAGTAACAAAGACAAACACTTGCACCAAGTAACACAGACATACGCTGACACCAAGTAACAAAGACATACACTGACACCAAGTTACAAAGACATACACTTACACCAAGTAACAAAGATATACACTTACACCAAGTATTTTGACAAATACAGACACCAAGTAACAAAGACATACACTGATACCCAGTAACACAGACACACACTGACACCAAGTAACAAAGACATACACTGACAACAATTCACAAAGACACACACTGACACCCAGTAACAAAGACATACACTGATACCAAGTCACAAAGACATACACTGATACCCAGTAACACAGACGCACACTTACACCAAGTAAAACAGACATACACTGACACCAAGTAACAAAGACATACACTGATACCCAGTAACACAGACAGACACTTACACCAAGTAACAAAGACATACACTGACACGAAGTAACAAAGACATACACTGATACCCAGTAACACAGACACACGCTTACACCAAGTAACAAAGACATACACTGATACTCAGTTACACAGGCACACACTTACACCAAGTAACAAAGACATACACTGACACCAAGTAACAAAGGCATACACTGACACCCAGTAACAAGGACATACACTGACACCCAGTAACACAGGCACACGCGGACACCAAGTAACAAAGACATGCACTGACACCCATTAACAAAATCATACACTGACACCCAGTAACACAGACACACGCTTACACCAAGTAACAAAGACCTACACTGACACCAAGTAACAAAGACGTACACTGACACCAAGTAACAAAGACATACACTGATACCCAGTAACACAGACACACACTTACACCAAGGAACAAAGACATACACTGATACTCAGTAACACAGACACACACTTACACCAAGTAACAAAGACATACACTGACACCAAGTGACAAAGACATACACTTACACCAAGTAACAAAGACATACACTGACACCACGTAACAAAGACATACACTGATACCCAGTAACACAGACACACACTTACACCAAGTAAAAAAGACAGACAATGACACCAGGTAACAAAGACATACACTGATAACCAGTAGCACAGACACACACTGACACCAAATAACAGAGACATACACTGACACCAAGTAACAAAGACATACACTTACACCAATTAACAAAGACATGCACTGACACCAAGTAACAAAGACATACACTTACACCACGTAGAAAAACATACACTGACACCAAGTAACAAAGACATACACTTACACCAAGTAACACAAACATACACTGACACCAAGTCACAAAGACACACAGTTACACCAAGTACACTGACATACACTGACACCAAGTAACTAAGACATACACTGACACCCAGTCACACAGACACACATTTACACCAAGTAACAAAGACAGAAACTGATACCCAGGAACACAGACACAAACTTACACCAAGTAACAAAGACATACACTGATACTCAGTTACACAGACACACACCTACACCAAGTAACAAAGACATACACAGACACCAACTAACAAAGGCATTCACTGACACCCAGTAACAAAGACATACACTGACACCCAGTAACATAGACACACACGGACACCAAGTAATAAAGACATATACTGACACCCATTAACAAAAACATATACTGACACCCAGTATCAAAGACATACACTGACACCAATGTAACAAAGACATGCACAGACTCCAAGTAACAAAGACATACACTGACACCAAGTAACAAAGACATACACTTACACCAAGTAACAAAGACATACACTGATACCCACTAACACAGACACACACTTACACCAAGTAACACGGACATACACTGACACCAAGTAACAAAGACATACACTGACACCAAGTAACAAAGACATACACTGATACCCAGTAACACAGACACACACTTACACCAAGTAACAAAGACAGACAATGACACAAAGTAACAAAGACATACACTTACACCAAGTAACACAGACATACACTGACACCAAGTAACAAAGACACAAACTTACACCAAGTAACAAAGACATACACTTACACCAAGTAACAAAGACAAACACTTACACCAAGTAACACAGACATACACTGACACCAAGTAACAAAGACAGACAATTACACCAAGTAACAAAGACATACACTTACACCAAGTATTTTGACATACACTGACACCAAGTAACAAGGACTTACACTGATACCCAGTCACACAGACACACACTTACACCAAGTAACGAAGACATACACTGACAACAATTCACAAAGACACACACTGACACCCAGTAACAAAGACATACACTGATACCAAGTCACAAAGACATACAGTGATACCCAGTAACAAAGACACACACTTACACCAAGTAACAAAGACATACACTGATACCCAGTAACACAGACACACACTGACACCAAGTAACAAAGACATACACTGACACCAAGTTACAAAGACATACACTTGCACCAAGTAACAAAGACAGACACTTACACCAAGTATTTTGACATACACTTACACCAAGTCACAAAGACACACACTGAAACCCAGTAACAAAGACATACACTGATACCCAGTAACACAGACACACACTTACACCAAGTAACAAAGACAGACAATGACACAAAGTAACAAAGACATACACTTACACCAAGTAACACAGACATACACTGACACCAAGTAACAAAGACACAAACTTACACCAAGTAACAAAGACATACACTTACACCAAGTAACAAAGACAAACACTTACACCAAGTAACACAGACATACACTGACACCAAGTAACAAAGACAGACAATTACACCAAGTAACACAGACATACACTGACACCAACTAACAAAGACATACACTGACACCAAGTAACAAATACATACACTGATACCCAGTAACACAGACACACACTTACACCAAGTAACAAAGACAGACAATGACACAAAGTAACAAAGACATACACTTACACCAAGTAACACAGACATACACTGACACCAAGTAACAAAGACACAAACTTACACCAAGTAACAAAGACATACACTTACACCAAGTAACAAATACAAACACTTGCACCAAGTAACACAGACATACACTGACACCAAGTAACAAAGACAGACAATTACACCAAGTAACAAAGACATACACTTACACCAAGTATTTTGACATACACTGACACCAAGTAACAAGGACATACACTGATACCCAGTCACACAGACACACACTTACACCAAGTAACGAAGACATACACTGACAACAATTCACAAAGACACACAGTGACACCCAGTAACAAAGACATACACTGGTACCAAGTCACAAAGACATACACTGATACCCAGTAACAAAGACACACACTTACACCAAGTAACAAAGACATACACTGATACCCAGTAACACAGACACACACTGACACCAAGTAACAAAGACATACACTGACAACAAGTTACAAAGACATACACTTGCACCAAGTAACAAAGACAGACACTTACACCAAGTATTTTGACATACACTTACACCAAGTCACAAAGACACACACTGACACCCAGTAACAAAGACATACACTGATACCAAGTCACAAAGACATACACTGAAACCCAGTAACACAGACACACACTTGCACCTAGTAACAAAGACAGACACTGATACCCAGTAACACAGACACACACTTACACCAAGTAACAAAGACATGCAATTACACCAAGTAACAAAGACATACACAGACACCCAGTAACAAAGACATACACTGTCACCCGGTAACACAGAAACACTCGGACACCAAGTAACAAAGACACACACTTACACCAAGTAACACAGACACACACTGACACCCAGTAACACAGACACACACTGACAGCAAGCAACACAGACATACACTGACACCAAGTAAAAAAGACATACACTGACCCCCAGTAACACAGACACATACGGACACCAAGTAACAAAGACACAGACTTACACCAGGTAACACAGACACACACTGACACCCAGCAACACAGACAAACACTTACACCAAGTAACACAGTCATACACTGACACCAAGTAACAAAGACATACACTGATACCCAGTAACACAGACACACTCTTACAACAAGTAACACAGACATACACTGACACCAAGTCACAAAGACACAGACTGACACCCAGTAACAAAGACATATAATGACACCAAGTCGCAAAGACATACACTGATACCCAGGAACACAGACACACACTGACACCCAGTAACAAAGACAAACACTGATACCAAGTCACAAAGACATACACTGATACCCAGTAACACAGACACACACTGACACCCAGTAACAAAGACATACACAGATTTCAAGTCACAAAGACATACACTGATACCCAGTAACACAGACACACACTGACACCAAGTAACAAAGACACACACTTACACCAAGTAACAAAGACATACACTGACACCAAGTAACAAAGACATACACTGACACCAAGTTACAAAGACATACACTTACACCAAGTAACAAGGACAGACAATTACAACAAATAACAAAGACATACACTTACACCAAGTATTTTGACATACACTGACACCAAGTAACAAAGACATACACTGATACCCAGTAACACAGACACAAACTTACACCAAGTAACAAAGACATGCACTGACACCAAGTAACAAAGACATACACTTACACCACGTAGAAAAACATACACTGACACCAAGTAACAAAGACATACACTTACACCAAGTAACACAAACATACACTGACACCAAGTCACAAAGACACACAGTTACACCAAGTACACTGACATACACTGACACCAAGTAACTAAGACATACACTGACACCCAGTCACACAGACACACATTTACACCAAGTAACAAAGACAGAAACTGATACCCAGGAACACAGACACAAACTTACACCAAGTAACAAAGACATACACTGATACTCAGTTACACAGACACACACCTACACCAAGTAACAAAGACATACACAGACACCAACTAACAAAGGCATTCACTGACACCCAGTAACAAAGACATACACTGACACCCAGTAACATAGACACACACGGACACCAAGTAATAAAGACATATACTGACACCCATTAACAAAAACATATACTGACACCCAGTATCAAAGACATACACTGACACCAATGTAACAAAGACATGCACAGACTCCAAGTAACAAAGACATACACTGACACCAAGTAACAAAGACATACACTTACACCAAGTAACAAAGACATACACTGATACCCACTAACACAGACACACACTTACACCAAGTAACACGGACATACACTGACACCAAGTAACAAAGACATACACTGACACCAAGTAACAAAGACATACACTGATACCCAGTAACACAGACACACACTTACACCAAGTAACAAAGACAGACAATGACACAAAGTAACAAAGACATACACTTACACCAAGTAACACAGACATACACTGACACCAAGTAACAAAGACACAAACTTACACCAAGTAACAAAGACATACACTTACACCAAGTAACAAAGACAAACACTTACACCAAGTAACACAGACATACACTGACACCAAGTAACAAAGACAGACAATTACACCAAGTAACAAAGACATACACTTACACCAAGTATTTTGACATACACTGACACCAAGTAACAAGGACTTACACTGATACCCAGTCACACAGACACACACTTACACCAAGTAACGAAGACATACACTGACAACAATTCACAAAGACACACACTGACACCCAGTAACAAAGACATACACTGATACCAAGTCACAAAGACATACACTGATACCCAGTAACAAAGACACACACTTACACCAAGTAACAAAGACATACACTGATACCCAGTAACACAGACACACACTGACACCAAGTAACAAAGACATACACTGACACCAAGTTACAAAGACATACACTTGCACCAAGTAACAAAGACAGACACTTACACCAAGTATTTTGACATACACTTACACCAAGTCACAAAGACACACACTGAAACCCAGTAACAAAGACATACACTGATACCCAGTAACACAGACACACACTTACACCAAGTAACAAAGACAGACAATGACACAAAGTAACAAAGACATACACTTACACCAAGTAACACAGACATACACTGACACCAAGTAACAAAGACACAAACTTACACCAAGTAACAAAGACATACACTTACACCAAGTAACAAAGACAAACACTTACACCAAGTAACACAGACATACACTGACACCAAGTAACAAAGACAGACAATTACACCAAGTAACACAGACATACACTGACACCAACTAACAAAGACATACACTGACACCAAGTAACAAATACATACACTGATACCCAGTAACACAGACACACACTTACACCAAGTAACAAAGACAGACAATGACACAAAGTAACAAAGACATACACTTACACCAAGTAACACAGACATACACTGACACCAAGTAACAAAGACACAAACTTACACCAAGTAACAAAGACATACACTTACACCAAGTAACAAAGACAAACACTTGCACCAAGTAACACAGACATACACTGACACCAAGTAACAAAGACAGACAATTACACCAAGTAACAAAGACATACACTTACACCAAGTATTTTGACATACACTGACACCAAGTAACAAGGACATACACTGATACCCAGTCACACAGACACACACTTACACCAAGTAACGAAGACATACACTGACAACAATTCACAAAGACACACAGTGACACCGAGTAACAAAGACATACACTGGTACCAAGTCACAAAGACATACACTGATACCCAGTAACAAAGACACACACTTACACCAAGTAACAAAGACATACACTGATACCCAGTAACACAGACACACACTGACACCAAGTAACAAAGACATACACTGACAACAAGTTACAAAGACATACACTTGCACCAAGTAACAAAGACAGACACTTACACCAAGTATTTTGACATACACTTACACCAAGTCACAAAGACACACACTGACACCCAGTAACAAAGACATACACTGATACCAAGTCACAAAGACATACACTGAAACCCAGTAACACAGACACACACTTGCAC
Organism: Heterodontus francisci; assembly: GCF_036365525.1. Lineage (NCBI taxonomy): Eukaryota > Metazoa > Chordata > Chondrichthyes > Heterodontiformes > Heterodontidae > Heterodontus > Heterodontus francisci. The sequence continues at coordinate 10,519,850 of NC_090409.1, read as the reverse complement.
CTAGTAACAAAGACAGACACTGATACCCAGTAACACAGACACACACTTACACCAAGTAACAAAGACATGCAATTACACCAAGTAACAAAGACATACACAGACACCCAGTAACAAAGACATACACTGTCACCCGGTAACACAGAAACACTCGGACACCAAGTAACAAAGACACACACTTACACCAAGTAACACAGACACACACTGACACCCAGTAACACAGACACACACTGACAGCAAGCAACACAGACATACACTGACACCAAGTAAAAAAGACATACACTGACCCCCAGTAACACAGACACATACGGACACCAAGTAACAAAGACACAGACTTACACCAGGTAACACAGACACACACTGACACCCAGCAACACAGACAAACACTTACACCAAGTAACACAGTCATACACTGACACCAAGTAACAAAGACATACACTGATACCCAGTAACACAGACACACTCTTACAACAAGTAACACAGACATACACTGACACCAAGTCACAAAGACACAGACTGACACCCAGTAACAAAGACATATAATGACACCAAGTCGCAAAGACATACACTGATACCCAGGAACACAGACACACACTGACACCCAGTAACAAAGACATACACTGATACCAAGTCACAAAGACATACACTGATACCCAGTAACACAGACACACACTGACACCCAGTAACAAAGACATACACAGATTTCAAGTCACAAAGACATACACTGATACCCAGTAACACAGACACACACTGACACCAAGTAACAAAGACACACACTTACACCAAGTAACAAAGACATACACTGACACCAAGTAACAAAGACATACACTGACACCAAGTTACAAAGACATACACTTACACCAAGTAACAAGGACAGACAATTACAACAAATAACAAAGACATACACTTACACCAAGTATTTTGACATACACTGACACCAAGTAACAAAGACATACACTGATACCCAGTAACACAGACACAAACTTACACCAAGTAACAAAGACATGCACTGACAACAATTCACAAAGACACACACTGACACCCAGTAACAACGACATACACTGATACCAAGTCACAAAGACATACACTGATACCCAGTAACACAGACGCACACTTACACCAAGTAACACAGACATACACTGACACCAAGTAACAAAGACATACACTGATACCCAGTAACACAGACACACACTTACACCAAGTAACAAAGACAGAAACTGATACGCAGTAACACGGGCACACACTGGGGTCGGGTGGCGGGTGGCACACTGGCGCAGTGGTTAGCACCACAGCCTCACAGCTCCAGGGACCCGGGTTCGATTCTGGGTTCTGCATGTGCGGAGTTTGTGAGTTCTCCCTGTGTCAGCGTGAGTTTCCTCCCGGGGCTCCGGTTTCCTCCCACATGCCAAAGACTTGCAGGTTGATAGGTTAATTGGCCATTATAAATTGCCCCTAGTATAGGTAGGTGGTAGGGAAATGTTTCGGGACCGTTGGGGATGTGATAGAAATACGGGATTAGTGTAGGATTAGTATAAATGGGTGGTTGATGGTCGGCACTGACTCGGTGGGCCGAAGGGCCTGTTAAATTGCTGGATCTCAAAACAAAACTAAACAATGACACCTAGTGTCACAGATGCAAACTGACACTCAGTGACACAGACAAACATGCACTGACACCCAGTAACACAGAGAACCACTGATACACAGTAACAAAGACATACACTGATACCAAGTCACAAAGAGATACACTGATTCCCAGTAACACAGACACACAATGACACCCAGTAACAAAGACATACACTGACACAAAGTCACAAAGACATACACTGATACCCAGTAACACGGACACACACTTACACCAAGTAACAAAGACATACACTGACACCCAGTAACAAAGACATACACTGACACCCAGTAACAAAGACACACACTTACACCAAGTAACACAGACATACACCGACACCCAGTAACACAGACACACACTTACACCAAGTAACAAAGACATACACTGACACCCAGTAACAAAGACATACACTGACACCCAGTAACACAGACACACACGGACACCAAGTAACAAAGACACGGACATACACCAAGTGACACAGACAAACACTGACACCCAGGAACACAGACACACACTTACACCAAGTAACACAGACATGCACTGGTACCCAGGAACACAGACACACACTGACACCCAGTAACAAAGACATACACTGATACCAAGTCGCAAACACACACACTGACACCAAGTAACAAAGACATGCAATGACACCAAGTAACAAAGACACACACTTACACCAAGTAACAAAGACATACACTGACACCAAGTAACAAAGACACACACTTACACCAAGTAACAAAGACATACACTGACACCCAGAAACAAAGACATACACTGACACCAAGTAACAAAGACATACACTGACACCAAGTAACAAAGACAGACACTGATACCCAGTAAAAGAGACACACACTTACACCAAGTAACACAGACACACACTGAAACAAAGTGACAAAGACATACAATTACACCAAGTAACACAGACATACACTTACACCAAGTATTTTGACATACACTTACACCAAGTAACAAAGACATACAGTGACACCAAGTAACAAAGAAATACACTCACACCAAGTATCAAAAACATACACTGACAGCAAGTAACAAAGACATACACTGACACCCAGTAACAAAGACTGACACTGACACCAAGTCACAAAGACATACACTGACACCACGTCACAAAGTCATACACTGATACCAAGTAACACAGACATACACTGATACAAAGTAACACAGACACACACTGACCCCCCAGTAACACAGACATACATTGACACCCAGTAACAAAGACATACACTGACACCAAGTCACAAAGACATACACTGATACACAGACACACACTTATACCAAGAAACACAGACATACACTGACACCAAGTAACAAAGACATACACTGACACCAAGTCACAAAGTCATACGCTGATACACAGACACACACTTATACCAAGAAACATAGACATACACTGACACCAAGTAACACAGACACACACTTACACCAAGTAACAAAGACATACACTGACACCAAGTCACAAAGACACACACTGATACCCAGTAACACAGACACACACTTACATCAAGTAACACAGACATACACTGACACCAAGTAACAAAGACATGCACTGATACCCAGTAACACAGACACACACTTACACCAAGTAACAAAGACAAACACTGATACCCAGTAACACAGACACACACTTACACCAAGTAACAAAGACATGCACTGACACCCAGTAACACAGACACACAAGGACACCAAGTAACAAAGACACACACTTACACCAAGTAACACAGACACACACTGACACCCAGGAACACAGACACGCACTTACACCAAGTAACACAGACATACACTGACAGCAAGTAACAAAGACATACACTGATACCCTGTAACACAGACACACAATTACACCAAGTATCAAAAACATACACTGACAGCAAGTAACAAAGACATACACTGGTACCCAGTAACACAGACGCACACTTACACCAAGTAACAAAGACATACACTTACACCAAGTAACACAGACATCCACTGACACCACGTATTTTGACATACACTTACACCAAGTAACAAAGACATACAGTGATACCAAGTCACAAACACAGACAATGACATCAAGTAACAAAGACATACACTCACACCAAGTAACAAAGACATGCACTGACACCAAGTAACAAAGACATACACTGACACCCAGTAACGAAGAAATCCACTGACAACAAGTCACAAACACATGCATTGACACCAAGTAACAAAGACATACACTTACACCAAGTAACAAAGACATAAACTGACACCAAGTAACAAAGACATACACTGAAACCCAGTATCACAGACACACACTTACACCAAGTAACAAAGACATACACTGACACCCAGTATCACAGACACACACTTACAAAAAGTAACAAAGACATACACTGACACCAAGTCACAAAGACATACACTGATACCCAGGAACACAGACACACACTGACACCCAGTAACACAGAAACACACTGACACCAAGTAACAAAGACATACACTAACACCAAGTATTTTGACATGCACTGATACCCAGTAACAAAGACATACACTGACACCAAGTCACAAAGACAGACACTGACACCCAGTAACAAAGACACACACTGACACCCAGTAACACAGACGCACACTTACACCAAGTAACAAAGACATACACTTACACCAAATAATACAGACATACACTTACACCAAGTAACAAAGACATACACTGACACCCAGTAACGAAGACATCCATTGACAACTAGTCACAAACACATGCACTGACACCAAGTAACAAAGACATACACTTACACCAAGTAACAAAGACATAAACTGACACCAAGTAACAAAGACATACACTGAAACCCAGTATCACAGACACACACTTACACCAAGTAACAAAGACATACACTGACACCCAGTATCACAGACACACACTTACACCAAGTAACAAAGACATACACTGACACCAAGTCACAAAGACATACACTGATACCCAGGAACACAGACACACACTGACACCCAGTAACACAGAAACACACTGACACCAAGTAACAAAGACATACACTAACACCAAGTATTTTGACATGCACTGATACCCAGTAACAAAGACATACACTGACACCAAGTCACAAAGACAGACACTGATACCCAGTTACAAAGACACACACTGATACCCAGTAACACAGACGCACACTTACACCAAGTAACAAAGACATACACTTACACCAAATAACACAGACATCCACTTACACCAAGTAACAAAGAAATACACTGACACCCAGTAACGAAGACATCCATTGACAACTAGTCACAAACACATGCACTGACACCAAGTAACAAAGACATACACATACACCAAGTAACAAAGACATAAACTGACACCAAGTAACAAAGACATACACTGAAACCCAGTATCACAGACACACACTTACACCAAGTAACAAAGACATACACTGACACCAAGTCACAAAGACAGACACTGATACCCAGTAACAAAGACACACACTGATACCCAGTAACACAGACGCACACTTACACCAAGTAACAAAGACATACACTTACACCAAGTAACACAGACATACAATTACACCAAGTAACAAAGACATACACTGACACCCAGTAACGAAGACATCCACTGACAACAAGTCACAAACACATGCACTGACACCAAGTAACAAAGACATACACTGACACCCAGTATCACAGACACACACTTACACCAAGTAACAAAGACATACACAGACACCAAGTCACAAAGACATAAACTGACACCAAGTAACAAAGACATACACTGAAACCCAGTATCACAGACACACACTTACACCAAGTAACAAAGACATACACTGACACCCAGTATCACAGACACACACTTACACCAAGTAACAAAGACATACACTGACACCCAGTATCACAGACACACACACACACCAAGTAACAAAGACATACACTGACACCAAGTCACAAAGACATACACTGATACCCAGGAACACAGACACACACTGACACCCAGTAACAAAGACAGACACTGATACCAAGTCACAAAGACATACACTGATACCGAGTAACGCAGACACACACTGACACCCAGTAACAAAGACATACACTGATACCAAGTCACAAAGACATACACTGATACCCAGTAACACAGACACACACTGACACCAAGTAACAAAGACATACACTGACACCAAGTAACAAAGACTTACAATTACACCATGTAACAAAGACACACACTTACACCAAGTAACAAAGACATACACTGACAACAAGTCACAAAGACACACACTTACACCAAGTAACACAGACACACACTTACACCAAGTAACACACACTGATACACAGTAACAAAGACATACACTGATACCCAGTAACACAGAAACACACTGACACCAAGTAACAAAGACATACACTAACACCAAGTATTTTGACATGCACTGATACCCAGTAACAAAGACATACACTGACACCAAGTCAGAAAGACACACACTGACACCAAGTCACAAAGACATACACTGATACCCAGTAACAAAGACACACACTGATACCCAGTAACACAGACGCACACTTACACCAAGTAACAAAGACATACACTGACACCCAGTAACGAAGACATCCACTGACAACAAGTCACAAACACAAGCACTGACACCAAGTAACAAAGACATACACTTACACCAAGTAACAAAGACATAAACTGACACCAAGTAACAAAGACATACACTGAAACCCAGTATCACAGACACACACTTAAACCAAGTAACAAAGACACACACTGACACCCACTATCACAGACACACACTTACACGAAGTCACAAAGACATACACTGATACCCAGGAACACAGACACACACTGACACCCAGTAACAAAGACAGACACTGATACCAAGTCACAAAGACATACACTGATACCCAGTAACGCAGACACACACTGACACCCAGTAACAAAGTCATACACTGATACCAAGTCACAAAGACATGCACTGATACCCAGTAACACAGACACACACTGACACCCAGTAACAAAGACATACACTGATACCAAGTCACAAAGACATACACTGATACCCAGTAACGCAGACACACACTGACACACAGTAACAAAGACATACACTGATACCAAGTCACAAAGACATACACTGATACCCAGTAACGCAGACAAACACTGACACCCAGTAACAAAGACATACACTGATACCAAGTCACAAAGACATACACTGATACCCAGTAACACAGACACACACTAACACCAAGTAACAAAGACATATACTGACACCAAGTAACACAGACTTACAATTACACCATGTAACAAAGACACACACTTACACCAAGTAACAAAGACATACACTGACACCAAGTCACAAAGACACACACTTACACCAAGTAACACAGAAACACACTTACACCAAGTAACACACACTGATACACAGTAACAAAGACATACACTGATACCCAGTAACACAGAAACACACTGACACCAAGTAACAAAGACATACACTAACACCAAGTATTTTGACATGCACTGATACCCAGTAACAAAGACATACACTGACACCAAGTCACAAAGACACACACTGACACCAAGTTTCAAAGACATACACTGATACCCAGTACCAAAGACACACACTGATACCCAGTAACACAGACGCACACTTACACCAAGTAACAAAGACATACACTTACACCAAGTAACAAAGACATACACTGACATCCAGTAACGAAGACATCCACTGACAACAAGTCACAAACACATGCACTGACACCAAGTAACAAAGACATACACTTACACCAAGTAACAAAGACATAAACTGACACCAAGTAACAAAGACATACACTGAAACCCAGTATCACAGACACACACTTACACCAAGTAACAAAGACATACACTGACACCCAGTATCACAGACACACACTTACACCAAGTAACAAAGACATACACTGACACCAAGTCACAAAGACATACACTGATACCCAGGAACACAGACACACACTGACACCCAGTAACACAGAAACACACTGACACCAAGTAACAAAGACATACACTAACACCAAGTATTTTGACATACTCTGACACACAGGAACACAGACACACACTGACACCCAGTAACAAAGGCAGACACTGATACCAAGTCACAAAGACATACACTGATACCCAGTAACGCAGACACACACTGACACCCAGTAACAAAGACATACACTGATACCAAGTCACAAAGACATACACTGATACCCAGTAACACAGACACACACTGACACCAAGTCACAAAGACAGACACTGATACCCAGTAACAAAGACACACACTGATATCCAGTAACACAGACGCACACATACACCAAGTAACAAAAACATACACTTACACCAAGTAACACAGACATACACTGACACCAAGTCACAAAGACATACACTGACACCCAGTAACGAAGTCATCCACTGACAACAAGTCACAAACACATGCACTGACACCAAGTAACAAAGACATACACTGATACCCAGTATCACAGACACACACTTACACCAAGTAACAAAGACATACACTGACACCAAGTCACAAAGACACACACTGACACCCAGTAACAAAGACATACACTGACACCAAGTCACAAAGACATACACTGATACCCAGTAACAAAGAAACACACTGATACCCAGTAACACAGACGCACACTTACACCAAGTAACAAAGACATATACTTACACCAAATAACACAGACATACACTTACACCAAGTAACAAAGACATACACTAACACCCAGTAACGAAGACATCCACTGACAACAAGTCAGAAACACATGCACTGACACCAAGTAACAAAGACATACACTTACACAAAGTAACAAAGACATAAACTGACACCAAGTAACAAAGACATACACTGATACCCAGTATCACAGACACACACTTACACCAAGTAACAAAGACATACACTGACACCCAGTATCACAGACACACACTTACACCAAGTAACAAAGACATACACTGACACCAAGTCACAAAGACATACACTAATACCCAGGAACACAGACACACACTGACACCCAGTAACAAAGACAGACACTGATACCAAGTCACAAAGACATACACTGATACCCAGTAACGCAGACACACACTGACACCCAATAACAAAGACATACACTGATACCAAGTCACAAAGACATACACTGATACCCAGTAACACAGACACACACTGACACCCAGTAACAAAGACATACACTGATACCAAGTCACAAAGACATACACTGATACCCAGTAACACAGACACATACTGACACCAAGTAACAAAGACATACACTGACACCAAGTAACAAAGACTTACAATTACACCATGTAACAAAGACACACACTTACACCAAGTAACAAATACATACACTTACACCAAATAACACAGACATACACTTACACCAAGTAACAAAGACATACACTAACACCCAGTAACGAAGACATCCACTGACAACAAGTCACAAACACATGCACTGACACCAAGTAAGAAAGACATACACTTACACCAAGTAACAAAGACATACACTGATACCCAGTATCACAGACACACACTTACACCAAGTAACAAAGACATACACTGACACCCAGTATCACAGACACACACTTACACCAAGTAACAAAGGCATACAATGACACCAAGTCACAAAGACATACACTGATACCCAGGAACACAGACACACACTGACACCCAGTAACAAAGACAGACACTGATACCAAGTAACACAGACAAACACTGATACCCAGTAACGCAGACACACACTGACACCTAGTAACAAAGACATACACTGATACCAAGTCACAAAGACATACACTGATACCCAGGAACACAGACACACACTGACACCCAGTAACACAGAAACACACTGACACCAAGTAACAAAGACATAAACTAACACCAAGTATTGTGACATGCACTGACACCCATTAACAAAGACATACACTGACACCAAGTCACAAAGACAGATACTGATACCCAGTAACAAAGACACACACTGATACCCAGTAACACAGACGCACACTTACACCAAGTAACAAAGACATACACTTACACCAAGTAACACAGACATACACTTACACCAAGTAACAAAGACATACACTGACACCCAGTAACGAAGACATCCACTGACAACAAGTCACAAACACATGCACTGACACCAAGTAACAAAGACATACACTGACACCCAGTATCACAGACATACACTGACACCAAGTCACAAAGACATAAACTGACACCAAGTAACAAAGACATACACTGAAACCCAGTATCACAGACACACACTTACACCAAGTAACAAAGACATACACTGACACCCAGTATCACAGACGCACACTTACACCAAGTAACAAAGACATACACTGACACCAAGTCACAAAGACATACACTGATACCCAGGAACACAGACACACACTGACACCCAGTAACAAAGACAGACACTGATACCAAGTCACAAAGACATACACTGATACCCAGTAACGCTGACACACACTGACACCCAGAAACAAAGACATACAGTGATACCAAGTCACAAAGACATACACTGATACCCAGTAACACAGACACACACTGACACCAAGTAACAAAGACATACACTGACACCAAGTAACAAAGACTTACAATTACACCATGTAACAAAGACACACACTTACACCAAGTAACAAAGACATACACTGACAACAAGTCACAAAGACACACACTTACACCAAGTAACACAGACACACACTTACACCAAGTAACACACACTGATACACAGTAACAAAGACATACACTGATACCCAGTAACACAGAAAAACACTGACACCAAGTAACAAAGACATACACTAACACCAAGTATTTTGACATGCACTGATACCCAGTAACAAAGACATACACTGACACCAAGTCACAAAGACACACACTAACACCAAGTATTTTGACATACACTGACACCCAGGAACACAGACACACACTGACACCCAGTAACAAAGGCAGACACTGATACCAAGTCACAAAGACATACACTGATATCCAGTAACACAGACACACACAGACACCAAGTAACAAAGACATACACTTACACCAAGTAACACAGACATACACTTACACCAAGTCACAAAGACATACACTGACACCCAGTAACGAAGTCATCCACTGACAACAAGTCACAAACACATGCACTGACACCAAGTAACAAAGACATACACTGATACCCAGTATCACAGACACACACTTACACCAAGTAACAAAGACATACACTGACACCAAGTCACAAAGACACACACTGACACCCAGTAACAAAGACATACACTGACACCAAGTCACAAAGACATACAGTGATACCCAGTAACAAAGACACACACTGATACCCAGTAACACAGACGCACACTTACACCAAGTAACAAAGACATACACTTACACCAAATAACACAGACATACACTTACACCAAGTAACAAAGACATACACTAACACCCAGTAACGAAGACATCCACTGACAACAAGTCAGAAACACATGCACTGACACCAAGTTACAAAGACATACACTTACACAAAGTAACAAAGACATAAACTGACACCAAGTAACAAAGACATACACTGACACCCAGTATCACAGACACACACTTACACCAAGTAACAAAGACATACACTGACACCAAGTCACAAAGACATACACTAATACCCAGGAACACAGACACACACTGACACCCAGTAACAAAGACAGACACTGATACCAAGTCACAAAGACATACACTGATACCCAGTAACGCAGACACACACTGACACCCAATAACAAAGACATACACTGATACCAAGTCACAAAGACATACACTGATACCCAGTAACACAGACACACACTGACACCCAGTAACAAAGACATACACTGATACCAAGTCACAAAGACATACACTGATACCCAGTAACACAGACACACACTGACACCAGGTAACAAAGACATACACTGACACCAAGTAACAAAGACTTACAATTACACCATGTAACAAAGACACACACTTACACCAAGTAACAAATACATACACTTACACCAAATAACACAGACATACACTTACACCAAGTAACAAAGACATACACTAACACCCAGTAACGAAGACATCCACTGATACCAAGTCACAAAGACATACACTGATACCCAGTAACACAGACACACACTGACACCCAGTAACAAAGACATACACTGATACCAAGTCACAAAGACATACACTGATACCCAGTAACACAGACACACACTGACACCAAGTAACAAAGACATACACTGACACCAAGTAACAAAGACTTACAATTACACCATGTAACAAAGACACACACTTACACCCAGTAACAAAGACATACACTGATACCAAGTCACAAAGACATACACCGATACCCAGTAACACAGACACACACTGACACCAAGTAACAAAGACATACACTGACACCAAGTAACAAAGACTTACAATTACACCATGTAACAAAGACACACACTTACACCAAGTAACAAAGACATACACTGACACCAAGTCACAAAGACACACACTTACACCAAGTAACAAAGACATACACTGATATCCAGTAACACAGACACACACTTACACCAAGTAACAAAGACATACACTGACACCCAGTAACAAAGACATACAGTGACACCAAGTCACAAACACATACACTGACACCAAGTAACAAAGACATACACTGACACCAAGTCACGAAGACATACACTGATACCCAGGAACACAGACACACACTGACACCCAGTAACAAAGACAGACACAGATACCAAGTCACAAAGACATACACTGACACCCAGTAACAAAGACATACACTGATACCAAGTCACAAAGACATACACTGATACCCAGTAACACAGACACACACTGACACCCGGTAACAAAGACATACACTGATACCAAGTCACAAAGACATACACTGATACCCAGTAACACAGACACACACTGACACCAAGTAACAAAGACATACACTGACACCAAGTAACAAAGACTTACAATTACACCATGTAACAAAGACACACACTTACACCAAGTAACAAAGACATACACTGACACCAAGTCACAAAGACACAGACTTACACCAAGTAACAAAGACATACACTTACACCAAGTAACAAAGACATACACTGATACCCAGTAACACAGACACACACTTACACCAAGTAACAAAGACATACACTGCCACCCAGTAACAAAGACATACACTGACACCAAGTAACAAAGACATACACTGACACCCATTAACACAGATACACACTGGGCGGCACAGTGGCGCAGTGGTTAGCACTGCAGCCTCACAGCTCCAGGGACCCGGGTTCGATTCTGGGTAATGCCTGTGCGGAGTTTGCAAGTTCTCCCTGTGTCTGCGTGGGTTTCCTCCGGGTGCTCCGATTTCCTCCCACATCCCAAAGACTTGCAGGTTGGTAGGTTAATTGGCCATTATAAATTGCCCCTAGTATAGGTAGGTGGTAGGGAAATATATAGGGGCCGGTGGGGATGTTGTTGGAATATGGGATTCGTGTAGGATTAGTATAAATATTTGCTTGATGGTCGGCACAGACTCGGAGGGCCTGTTTCAGTGCTGTATCTCTAAACTAAACTAAATACTGACACCTAGTGTCACAGACACACACTGATACACAGTCACAAAGACATACACTGATACCCAGAAACACACTGACACCAAGTAACAAAGGCAGACACTGATACCAAGTATTTTGACATACACTGACACACAGGAACACAGACACACACTGACACCCAGTAACAAAGGCAGACACTGATACCAAGTCACAAAGACATACACTGATACCCAGTAACGCAGACACACACTGACACCCAGTAACAAAGACATACACTGATACCAAGTCACAAAGACATACACTGATACCCAGTAACACAGACACACACTGACACCAAGTCACAAAGACAGACACTGATACCCAGTAACAAAGACACACACTGATATCCAGTAACACAGACGCACACATACACCAAGTAACAAAAACATACACTTACACCAAGTAACACAGACATACACTGACACCAAGTCACAAAGACATACACTGACACCCAGTAACGAAGTCATCCACTGACAACAAGTCACAAACACATGCACTGACACCAAGTAACAAAGACATACACTGATACCCAGTATCACAGACACACACTTACACCAAGTAACAAAGACATACACTGACACCAAGTCACAAAGACACACACTGACACCTAGTAACAAAGACATACACTGACACCAAGTCACAAAGACATACACTGATACCCAGTAACAAAGACACACACTGATACCCAGTAACACAGACGCACATTTACACCAAGTAACAAAGACATACACTTACACCAAATAACACAGACATACACTTACACCAAGTAACAAAGACATACACTAACACCCAGTAACGAAGACATCCACTGACAACAAGTCAGAAACACATGCACTGACACCAAGTAACAAAGACATACACTTACACCAAGTAACAAAGACATAAACTGACACCAAGTAACAAAGACATACACTGATACCCAGTATCACAGACACACACTTACACCAAGTAACAAAGACATACACTGACACCCAGCATCACAGACACACACTTACACCAAGTAACAAGGACATACACTGACACCAAGTCACAAAGACATACACTAATACCCAGGAACACAGACACACACTGACACCCAGTAACAAAGACAGACACTGATACCAAGTCACAAAGACATACACTGATACCCAGTAACGCAGACACACACTGACACCCAATAACAAAGACATACACTGATACCAAGTCACAAAGACATACACTGATACCCAGTAACACAGACACACACTGACACCCAGTAACAAAGACAGACACTGATACCAAGTCACAAAGACAGACACTGATACCCAGTAACACAGACACACACTGACACCAAGTAACAAAGACATAAACTGACACCAAGTAACAAAGACATACACTTACACCAAATAACACAGACATACACTTACACCAAGTAACAAAGACATACACTAACACCCAGTAACGAAGACATCCACTGACAACAAGTCACAAACACATGCACTGACACCAAGTAACAAAGACATACACTTACACCAAGTAACAAAGACATAAACTGACACCAATTAACAAAGACATACACTGATACCCAGTATCACAGACACACACTTACACCAAGTAACAAAGACATACACTGACACCCAGTATCACAGACACACACTTACACCAAGTAACAAAGACATACACTGACACCAAGTCACAAAGACATACACTGATACCCAGGAACACAGACACACACTGACACCCAGTAACAAAGACAGACACTGATACCAAGTAACACAGACAAACACTGATACCCAGTAACGCAGACACACACTGACACCCAGTAACAAAGACATACACTGATACCCAGTAACACAGACACACACTGACACCCAGTAACAAAGACATACACTGATACCAAGTCACAAAGACATACACTGATACCAAGTAACACAGACACACACTGACACCAAGTAACAAAGACATACACTGACACCAAGTAACAAAGACTTACAATTACACCATGTAACAAAGACACACACTTACACCAAGTAACAAAGACATACACTGACACCAAGTCACAAAGACACACACTTACACCAAGTAACAAAGACATACACTGACACCAAGTAACAAAGACATACACTGACACCAAGTAACAAAGACTTACAATTACACCATGTAACAAAGACACACACTTACACCAAGTAACAAAGACATACACTGACACCAAGTAACAAAGACATACACTGACACCAAGTCACGAAGACACACACTGATACCCAGGAACACAGACACACACTGACACCCAGTAACAAAGACAGACACTGATACCAAGTCACAAAGACATACACTGATACCCAGTAACGCAGACACACACTGACACCCAGTAACAAAAACATACACTGATACCAAGTCACAAAGACATACACTGATACCCAGTAACACAGACACACACTGACACCCGGTAACAAAGACATACACTGATACCAAGTCACAAAGACATACACTGATACCCAGTAACACAGACACACACTGACACCAAGTAACAAAGACATACATTGACACCAAGTAACAAAGGCTTACAATTACACCATGTAACAAAGACACACACTTACACCAAGTAACAAAGACATACACTGACACCAAGTCACAAAGACAAACACTTACACCAAGTAACAAAGACATACACTAACACCCAGTAACGAAGACATCCACTGACAACAAGTCAGAAACACATGCACTGACACCAAGTAACAAAGACATACACTTACACAAAGTAACAAAGACATAAACTGACACCAAGTAACAAAGACATACACTGATACCCAGTATCACAGACACACACTTACACCAAGTAACAAAGACATACACTGACACCCAGTATCACAGACACACACTTACACCAAGTAACAAAGACATACACTGACACCAAGTCACAAAGACATACACTAATACCCAGGAACACAGACACACACTGACACCCAGTAACAAAGACAGACACTGATACCAAGTCACAAAGACATACACTGATACCCAGTAACGCAGACACACACTGACACCCAATAACAAAGACATACACTGATACCAAGTCACAAAGACATACACTGATACCCAGTAACACAGACACACACTGACACCCAGTAACAAAGACATACACTGATACCAAGTCACAAAGACATACACTGATACCCAGTAACACAGACACACACTGACACCAAGTAACAAAGACATACACTGACACCAAGTAACAAAGACTTACAATTACACCATGTAACAAAGACACACACTTACACCAAGTAACAAATACATACACTTACACCAAATAACACAGACATACACTTACACCAAGTAACAAAGACATACACTAACACCCAGTAACGAAGACATCCACTGACAACAAGTCACAAACACATGCACTGACACCAAGTAACAAAGACATACACTTACACCAAGTAACAAAGACATAAACTGACACCAAGTAACAAAGACATACACTGATACCCAGTATCACAGACACACACTTACACCAAGTAACAAAGACATACACTGACAACCAGTATCACAGACACACACTTACACCAAGTAACAAAGACATACACTGACACCAAGTCACAAAGACATACACTGATACCCAGGAACACAGACACACACTGACACCCAGTAAAAAAGACAGACACTGATACCAAGTAACACAGACAAACACTGATACCCAGTAACGCAGACACACACTGACACCCAGTAACAAAGACATACACTGATACCAAGTCACAAAGACATACACTGATACCCAGTAACACAGACACACACTGACACCCAGTAACAAAGACATACACTGATACCAAGTCACAAAGACATACACTGATACCCAGTAACACAGACACACACTGACACCCAGTAACAAAGACATACACTGATACCAAGTCACAAAGACATACACTGATACCCAGTAACACAGACACACACTGACACCAAGTAACAAAGACTTACAATTACACCATGTAACAAAGACACACACTTACACCAAGTAACAAAGACATACACTGACACCAAGTCACTAAGACACACACTTACACCAAGTAACAAAGACATACACTGACACCAAGTAACAAAGACATACACTGACACCAAGTAACAAAGACTTACAATTACACCATGTAACAAAGACACACACTTACACCAAGTAACAAAGACATACACTGACACCAAGTAACAAAGACATACACTGACACCAAGTCACGAAGACATACACTGATACCCAGGAACACAGACACACACTGACACCCAGTAACAAAGACAGACACTGATACCAAGTCACAAAGACATACACTGATACCCAGTAAAGCAGACACACACTGACACCCAGTAACAAAAACATACACTGATACCAAGTCACAAAGACAAACACTGATACCCAGTAACACAGACACACACTGACACCCGGTAACAAAGACATACACTGATACCAAGTCACAAAGACATACACTGATACCCAGTAACACAGACACACACTGACACCAAGTAACAAAGACATACATTGACACCAAGTAACAAAGGCTTACAATTACACCATGTAACAAAGACGCACACTTACACCAAGTAACAAAGACATACACTGACACCAAGTCACAAAGACACACACTTACACCAAGTAACAAAGACATACACTAACACCCAGTAACGAAGACATCCACTGACAACAATTCAGAAACACATGCACTGACACCAAGTAACAAAGACATACACTTACACAAAGTAACAAAGACATAAACTGACACCAAGTAACAAAGACATACACTGATACCCAGTATCACAGACACACACTTACACGAAGTAACAAAGACATACACTGACACCCAGTATCACAGACACACACTTACACCAAGTAACAAAGACATACACTGATACCCAGTAACACAGACACACACTGACACCAGGTAACAAAGACATACACTGACACCAAGTAACAAAGACTTACAATTACACCATGTAACAAAGACACACACTTACACCAAGTAACAAATACATACACTTACACCAAATAACACAGACATACACTTACACCAAGTAACAAAGACATACACTAACACCCAGTAACGAAGACATCCACTGATACCAAGTCACAAAGACATACACTGATACCCAGTAACACAGACACACACTGACACCCAGTAACAAAGACATACACTGATACCAAGTCACAAAGACATACACTGATACCCAGTAACACAGACATACACTGACACCAAGTAACAAAGACTTACAATTACACCATGTAACAAAGACACACACTAAAACCCAGTAACAAAGACATACACTGATACCAAGTCACAAAGACATACACTGATACCCAGTAACACAGACACACACTGACACCAAGTAACAAAGACATACACTGACACCAAGTAACAAAGACTTACAATTACACCATGTAACAAAGACACACACTTACACCAAGTAACAAAGACATACACTGACACCAAGTCACAAAGACACACACTTACACCAAGTAACAAAGACATACACTGATATCCAGTAACACAGACACACACTTACACCAAGTAACAAAGACATACACTGACACCCAGTAACAAAGACATACATTGACACCAAGTCACAAACACATACACTGACACCAAGTAACAAAGACATACACTGACACCAAGTCACGAAGACATACACTGATACCCAGGAACACAGACACACACTGACACCCAGTAACAAAGACAGACACTGATACCAAGTCACAAAGACATACACTGATACCCAGTAACGCAGACACACACTGACACCGAGTAACAAAGACATACACTGATACCAAGTCACAAAGACATACACTGATACCCAGTAACACAGACACACACTGACACCCGGTAACAAAGACATACACTGATACCAAGTCACAAAGACATACACTGATACCCAGTAACACAGACACACACTGACACCAAGTAACAAAGACATACACTGACACCAAGTAACAAAGACTTACAATTACACCATGTAACAAAGACACACACTTACACCAAGTAACAAAGACATACACTGACACCAAGTCACAAAGACACACACTTACACCAAGTAACAAAGACATACACTTACACCAAGTAACAAAGACATACACTGATACCCAGTAACACAGACACACACTTACACCAAGTAACAAAGACATACACTGACACCCAGTAACAAAGACATACACTGACACCAAGTAACAAAGACATACACTGACACCCATTAACACAGATACACACTGGGCGGCACAGTGGCGCAGTGGTTAGCACTGCAGTCTCACAGCTCCAGGGACCCGGGTTCGATTCTGGGTAATGACTGTGCGGAGTTTGCAAGTTCTCCCTGTGTCTGCGTGGGTTTCCTCCGGGTGCTCCGGTTTCCTCCCACATCCCAAAGACTTGCAGGTTGGTAGGTTAATTGGCCATTATAAATTGCCCCTAGTATAGGTAGGTGGTAGGGAAATATATAGGGGCCGGTGGGGATGTTGTTGGAATATGGGATTCGTGTAGGATTAGTATAAATATTTGCTTGATGGTCGGCACAGACTCGGTGGGCCGGAGGGCCTGTTTCAGTGCTGTATCTCTAAACTAAACTAAATACTGACACCTAGTGTCACAGACACACACTGACACCCAGTAACACACACTGATACACAGTCACAAAGACATACACTGATACCCAGAAACACACTGACACCAAGTAACAAAGACATACTCTAACACCAAGTATTTTGACATACACTGACACACAGGAACACAGACACACACTGACACCCAGTAACAAAGGCAGACACTGATACCAAGTCACAAAGACATACACTGACAGCCAGTAACGCAGACACACACTGACACCCAGTAACAAAGACATACACTGATACCAAGTCACAAAGACATACACTGATACCCAGTAACACAGACACACACTGACACCAAGTCACAAAGACAGACACTGATACCCAGTAACAAAGACACACACTGATATCCAGTAACACAGACGCACACATACACCAAGTAACAAAAACATACACTTACACCAAGTAACACAGACATACACTGACACCAAGTCACAAAGACATACACTGACACCCAGTAACGAAGTCATCCACTGACAACAAGTCACAAACACATGCACTGACACCAAGTAACAAAGACATACACTGACAACAAGTCACAAAGACACACACTGACACCCAGTAACAAAGACATACACTGACACCAAGTCACAAAGACATACACTGATACCCAGTAACAAAGACACACACTGATACCCAGTAACACAGACGCACACTTACACCAAGTAACAAAGACATACACTTACACCAATAACAAAGACATACACTAACACCCAGTAACGAAGACATCCACTGACAACAAGTCAGAAACACATGCACTGACACCAAGTAACAAAGACATACACTTACACAAAGTAACAAAGACATAAACTGACACCAAGTAACAAAGACATACACTGATACCCAGTATCACAGACACACACTTACACCAAGTAACAAAGACATACACTGACACCCAGTATCACAGACACACACTTACACCAAGTAACAAAGACATACACTGACACCAAGTCACAAAGACATACACTAATACCCAGGAACACAGACACACACTGACACCCAGTAACAAAGACAGACACTGATACCAAGTCACAAAGACATACACTGATACCCAGTAACGCAGACACACACTGACACCCAATAACAAAGACATACACTGATACCAAGTCACAAAGACATACACTGATACCCAGTAACACAGACACACACTGACACCCAGTAACAAAGACATACACTGATACCAAGTCACAAAGACATACACTGATACCCAGTAACACAGACACACACTGACACCAAGTAACAAAGACATACACTGACACCAAGTAACAAAGACTTACAATTACACCATGTAACAAAGACACACACTTACACCAAGTAACACATACATACACTTACACCAAATAACACAGACATACACTTACACCAAGTAACAAAGACATACACTAACACCCAGTAACGAAGACATCCACTGACAACAAGTCACAAACACATGCACTGACACCAAGTAACAAAGACATACTCTTACACCAAGTAACAAAGACATACACTGACACCCAGTATCACAGACACACACTTACACCAAGTAACAAAGACATACACTGACACCAAGTCACAAAGACATACTCTGATACCGAGGAACACAGACACACACTGACACCCAGTAACAAAGACAGACACTGACACCCAGTATCACAGACACACACTTACACCAAGTAACAAAGACAGACACTGATACCAAGTCACAAAGACATACACTGATACCCAGTAACGCAGACACACACTGACACCCAATAACAAAGACATACACAGATACCAAGTCACAAAGACATACACTGATACCCAGTAACACAGACACACACTGACACCCAGTAACAAAGACATACACTGATACCAAGTCACAAAGACATACACTGATACCCAGTAACACAGACACACACTGACACCAGGTAACAAAGACATACACTGACACCAAGTAACAAAGACTTACAATTACACCATGTAACAAAGACACACACTTACACCAAGTAACAAATACATACACTTACACCAAATAACACAGACATACACTTACACCAAGTAACAAAGACATACACTAACACCCAGTAACGAAGACATCCACTGATACCAAGTCACAAAGACATACACTGATACCCAGTAACACAGACACACACTGACACCCAGTAACAAAGACATACACTGATACCAAGTCACAAAGACATACACTGATACCCAGTAACACAGACACACACTGACACCAAGTAACAAAGACATACACTGACACCAAGGAACAAAGACTTACAATTACACCATGTAACAAAGACACACACTTACACCCAGTAACAAAGACATACACTGATACCAAGTCACAAAGACATACACTGATACCCAGTAACACAGACACACACTGACACCAAGTAACAAAGACATACACTGACACCAAGTAACAAAGACTTACAATTACACCATGTAACAAAGACACACACTTACACCAAGTAACAAAGACATACACCGACACCAAGTCACAAAGACACACACTTACACCAAGTAACAAAGACATACACTGACACCAAGTAACAAAGACATACACCGACACCAAGTCACAAAGACACACACTTACACAAAGTAACAAAGACATACACTGACACCAAGTAACACAGACACACACTGACACCAGGTAACAAAGACATACACTGACACCAAGTAACAAAGACTTACAATTACACCATGTAACAAAGACACACACTTACACCAAGTAACAAATACATACACTTACACCAAATAACACAGACATACACTTACACCAAGTAACAAAGACATACACTAACACCCAGTAACGAAGACATCCACTGATACCAAGTCACAAAGACATACACTGATACCCAGTAACACAGACACACACTGACACCCAGTAACAAAGACATACACTGATACCAAGTCACAAAGACATACACTGATACCCAGTAACACAGACACACACTGACACCAAGTAACAAAGACATACACTGACACCAAGGAACAAAGACTTACAATTACACCATGTAACAAAGACACACACTTACACCCAGTAACAAAGACATACACTGATACCAAGTCACAAAGACATACACTGATACCCAGTAACACAGACACACACTGACACCAAGTAACAAAGACATACACTGACACCAAGTAACAAAGACTTACAATTACACCATGTAACAAAGACACACACTTACACCAAGTAACAAAGACATACACCGACACCAAGTCACAAAGACACACACTTACACCAAGTAACAAAGACATACACTGACACCAAGTAACAAAGACATACACTGACACCAAGTAACAAAGACTTACAATTACACCATGTAACAAAGACACACACTTCCACCAAGTAACAAAGACATACACTGACACCAAGTAACAAAGACATACACTGACACCAAGTCACGAAGACATACACTGATACCCAGGATCACAGACACACACTGACACCCAGTAACAAAGACAGACACTGATACCAAGTCACAAAGACATACACTGATACCCAGTAACGCAGACACACACTGACACCCAGTAACAAAGACATACACTGATAAAAAGTCACAAAGACATACACTGATACCCAGTAACACAGACACACACTGACACCAGGTAACAAAGACATACACTGACACCAAGTAACAAAGACTTACAATTACACCATGTAACAAAGACACACACTTACACCAAGTAACAAATACATACACTTACACCAAATAACACAGACATACACTTACACCAAGTAACAAAGACGTACACTAACACCCAGTAACGAAGACATCCACTGATACCAAGTCACAAAGACATACACTGATACCCAGTAACACAGACACACACTGACACCCAGTAACAAAGACATACACTGATACCAAGTCACAAAGACATACACTGATACCCAGTAACACAGACACACACTGACACCAAGTAACAAAGACATACACTGACACCAAGGAACAAAGACTTACAATTACACCATGTAACAAAGACACACACTTACACCCAGTAACAAAGACATACACTGATACCAAGTCACAAAGACATACACTGATACCCAGTAACACAGACACACACTGACACCAAGTAACAAAGACATACACTGACACCAAGTAACAAAGACTTACAATTACACCATGTAACAAAGACACACACTTACACCAAGTAACAAAGACATACACCGACACCAAGTCACAAAGACACACACTTACACCAAGTAACAAAGACATACACTGACACCAAGTAACAAAGACATACACCGACACCAAGTCACAAAGACACACACTTACACCAAGTAACAAAGACATACACTGACACCAAGTAACACAGACACACACTGACACCAGGTAACAAAGACATACACTGACACCAAGTAACAAAGACTTACAATTACACCATGTAACAAAGACACACACTTACACCAAGTAACAAATACATACACTTACACCAAATAACACAGACATACACTTACACCAAGTAACAAAGACATACACTAACACCCAGTAACGAAGACATCCACTGATACCAAGTCACAAAGACATACACTGATACCCAGTAACACAGACACACACTGACACCCAGTAACAAAGACATACACTGATACCAAGTCACAAAGACATACACTGATACCCAGTAACACAGACACACACTGACACCAAGTAACAAAGACATACACTGACACCAAGGAACAAAGACTTACAATTACACCATGTAACAAAGACACACACTTAAACCCAGTAACAAAGACATACACTGATACCAAGTCACAAAGACATACACTGATACCCAGTAACACAGACACACACTGACACCAAGTAACAAAGACATACACTGACACCAAGTAACAAAGACTTACAATTACACCATGTAACAAAGACACACACTTACACCAAGTAACAAAGACATACACTGACACCAAGTAACAAAGACATACACTGACACCAAGTAACAAAGACTTACAATTACACCATGTAACAAAGACACACACTTACACCAAGTAACAAAGACATACACTGACACCAAGTAACAAAGACATACACTGACACCAAGTCACGAAGACATACACTGATACCCAGGATCACAGACACACACTGACACCCAGTAACAAAGACAGACACTGATACCAAGTCACAAAGACATACACTGATACCCAGTAACGCAGACACACACTGACACCCAGTAACAAAGACATACACTGATAAAAAGTCACAAAGACATACACTGATACCCAGTAACACAGACACACACTGACACCCGGTAACAAAGACATACACTGATACCAAGTCACAAAGACATACACTGATACCCAGTAACACAGACACACACTGACACCAAGTCACAAAGACAGACACTGATACCCAGTAACGCAGACACACACTGACACACAGTAACAAAGACATACACTGATACCAAGTCACAAAGACATACACTGATACCCAGTAACACAGACACACACTGACACCAAGTCACAAAGACAGACACTGATACCCAGTAACAAAGACACACACTGATATCCAGTAACACAGACGCACACATACACCAAGTAACAAAAACATACACTTACACCAAGTAACTCAGACATACACTGACACCAAGTCACAAAGACATACACTGACACCCAGTAACGAAGTCATCCACTGACAACAAGTCACAAACACATGCACTGACACCAAGTAACAAAGACATACACTGACACCAAGTCACGAAGACATACACTGATACCCAGTAACACAGACACACACTGACACCAAGTAACAAAGACATACACTGACACCAAGTAACAAAGACTTACAGTTACACGATGTAACAAAGACACACACTTACACCAAGTAACAAAGACATACACTGACACCAAGTCACAAAGACACACACTTACACCAAGTAACAAAGACATACACTTACACCAAGTAACAAAGACATGCACTGATACCCAGTAACACAGACACACACTTACACCAAGTAACAAAGACATACACTGACACCCAGTAACAAAGACATACACTGACACCAAGTAACAAAGACATACACTGACACCCATTAACACAGATACACACTGGGCGGCACAGTGGCGCAGTGGTTAGCACTGCAGCCTCACAGCTCCAGGGACCCGGGTTCGATTCTGGGTAATGCCTGTGCGGAGTTTGCAAGTTCTCCCTGTGTCTGCGTCGGTTTCCTCCCACATCCCAAAGACTTGCAGGTTGGTAGGTTAATTGGCCATTATAAATTGCCCCTAGTATAGGTAGGTGGTAGGGAAATATATAGGGGCCGGTGGGGATGTTGTTGGAATATGGGATTCGTGTAGGATTAGTATAAATATTTGCTTGATGGTCAGCACAGACTCGGTGGGCCGGAGGGCCTGTTTCAGTGCTGTATCTCTAAACTAAACTAAATACTGACACCTGGTGTCACAGACACACACTGACACCCAGTAACACACACTGATACACAGTCACAAAGACATACACTGATACCCAGAAACACACTGATACCCAGTAACGCAGACACACTGACACCCAGTAACAAAGACATACACTGATACCAAGTCACAAAGACACACACTGACACCAAGTCACAAAGACAGACACTGATACCAAGTCACAAAGACATACACTGATACCCAGTAACACAGACACACACTGACACCAAGTCACAAAGACAGACACTGATACCCAGTAACGCAGACAC
This sequence comes from Heterodontus francisci, assembly GCF_036365525.1. Classification (NCBI taxonomy): domain Eukaryota; kingdom Metazoa; phylum Chordata; class Chondrichthyes; order Heterodontiformes; family Heterodontidae; genus Heterodontus; species Heterodontus francisci. The sequence goes on along the minus strand of NC_090409.1, from coordinate 10,493,459 downwards.
ACACTGACACACAGTAACAAAGACATACACTGATACCAAGTCACAAAGACATACACTGATACCCAGTAACACAGACACACACTGACACCAAGTCACAAAGACAGACACTGATACCCAGTAACAAAGACACACACTGATATCCAGTAACACAGACGCACACATACACCAAGTAACAAAAACATACACTTACACCAAGTAACTCAGACATACACTGACACCAAGTCACAAAGACATACACTGACACCCAGTAACGAAGTCATCCACTGACAACAAGTCACAAACACATGCACTGACACCAAGTAACAAAGACATACACTGATACCCAGTATCACAGACACACACTTACACCAAGTAACAAAGACATACACTGACACCAAGTCACAAAGACACACACTGACACCCAGTAACAAAGACATACACTGACACCAAGTCACAAACACATACACTGACACCAAGTAACAAAGACATACACTGACACCAAGTCACGAAGACATACACTGATACCCAGGAACACAGACACACACTGACACCCAGTAACAAAGACAGACACTGATACCAAGTCACAAAGACATACACTGATACCCAGTAACGCAGACACACACTGACACCCAGTAACAAAGACATACACTGATACCAAGTCACAAAGACATACACTGATACCCAGTAACACAGACACACACTGACACCCGGTAACAAAGACATACACTGATACCAAGTCACAAAGACATACACTGATACCCAGTAACACAGACACACACTGACACCAAGTAACAAAGACATACACTGACACCAAGTAACAAAGACTTACAATTACACGATGTAACAAAGACACACACTTACACCAAGTAACAAAGACATACACTGACACCAAGTCACAAAGACACACACTTACACCAAGTAACAAAGACATACACTTACACCAAGTAACAAAGACATACACTGATACCCAGTAACACAGACACACACTTACACCAAGTAACAAAGACATACACTGACACCCAGTAACAAAGACATACACTGACACCAAGTAACAAAGACATACACTGACACCCATTAACACAGATACACACTGGGCGGCACAGTGGCGCAGTGGTTAGCACTGCAGCCTCACAGCTCCAGGGACCCGGGTTCGATTCTGGGTAATGCCTGTGCGGAGTTTGCAAGTTCTCCCTGTGTCTGCGTGGGTTTCCTCCGGGTGCTCCGGTTTCCTCCCACATCCCAAAGACTTGCAGGTTGGTAGGTTAATTGGCCATTATAAATTGCCCCTAGTATAGGTAGGTGGTAGGGAAATATATAGGGGCCGGTGGGGATGTTGTTGGAATATGGGATTCGTGTAGGATTAGTATAAATATTTGCTTGATGGTCAGCACAGACTCGGTGGGCCGGAGGGCCTGTTTCAGTGCTGTATCTCTAAACTAAACTAAATACTGACACCTGGTGTCACAGACACACACTGACACCCAGTAACACACACTGATACACAGTCACAAAGACATACACTGATACCCAGAAACACACTGATACCCAGCAACGCAGACACACACTGACACCCAGTAACAAAGACATACACTGATACCAAGTCACAAAGACATACACTGATACCCAGTAACACAGACACACACTGACACCAAGTCACAAAGACAGACACTGATACCCAGTAACGCAGACACACACTGACACACAGTAACAAAGACATACACTGATACCAAGTCACAAAGACATACACTGATACCCAGTAACACAGACACACACTGACACCATGTCACAAAGACAGACACTGATACCCAGTAACAAAGACACACACTGATATCCAGTAACACAGACGCACACATACACCAAGTAACAAAAACATACACTTACACCAAGTAACACAGACATACACTGACACCAAGTCACAAAGACATACACTGATACCCAGTAACAAAGACACACACTGATACCCAGTAACACAGACGCACACTTACACCAAGTAACAAAGACATACACTTACACCAAATAACACAGACATACACTTACACCAAGTAACAAAGACATGCACTAACACCCAGTAACGAAGACATCCACTGACAACAAGTCAGAAACACATGCACTGACACCAAGTAACAAAGACATACACTTACACAAAGTAACAAAGACATAAACTGACACCAAGTAACAAAGACATACACTGATACCCAGTATCACAGACACACACTTACACCAAGTAACAAAGACATACACTGACACCCAGTATCACAGACACACACTTACACCAAGTAACAAAGACATACACTGACACCAAGTCACAAAGACATACACTAATACCCAGGAACACAGACACACACTGACACCCAGTAACAAAGACAGACACTGATACCAAGTCACAAAGACATACACTGATACCCAGTAACGCAGACACACACTGACACCCAATAACAAAGACATACACTGATACCCAGTAACACAGACACACACTGACACCCAGTAACAAAGACATACACAGATACCAAGTCACAAAGACACACACTGATACCCAGTAACACAGACACACACTGACACCAAGTAACAAATACATGCACTTACACCAAATAACACAGACATACACTTACACCCAGTAACAAAGACATACACTGATACCAAGTCACAAAGACATACACTGATACGCAGTAACACAGACACACACTGACACCCGGTAACAAAGACATACACTGATACCTAGTAACACAGACACACAGTGACACCAAGTAACAAATACATACACTTACACCAAATAACACAGACATACACTTACACCAAGTAACAAAGACATACACTAACACCCAGTAACGAAGACATCCACTGACAACAAGTCACAAACACATGCACTGACACCAAGTAATAAAGACATACACTTACACCAAGTAACAAAGACATAAACTGACACCAAGTAACAAAGACATACACTGATACCCAGTATCACAGACACACACTTACACCAAGTCACAAAGACATACACTGACACCCAGTATCACAGACACACACTGACACCAAGTAACAAAGACATACACTGACACCAAGACACAAAGACATACACTGATACCCAGGAACACAGACACACACTGAAACCCAGTAACAAAGACAGACACTGATACCAAGTAACACAAGCATACACTGATATCCAGTAACGCAGACACACACTGACACCCAGTAACAAAGACATACACTGATACCAAGTCACAAAGACATACACTGATACCCAGTAACACAGACACACACTGACACCCAGTAACAAAGACATACACTGATACCAAGTCACAAAGACATACACTGATACCCAGTAACACAGACACACACTGACACCAAGTAACAAAGACATACACTGACACCAAGTAACAAAGACTTACAATTACACCATGTAACAAAGACACACACTTACACCAAGTAACAATGACATACACTGACACCAAGTCACAAAGACACACACTTACACCAAGTAACAAAGACATACACTGACACCAAGTAACAAAGACATACACTGACACCAAGTAACAAAGACTTACAATTACACCATGTAACAAAGACACACACTTACACCAAGTAACAAAGGCATACACTGACACCAAGTAACAAAGACATACACTGACACCAAGTCACGAAGACATACACTGATACCCAGGAACACAGACACACACTGACACCCAGTAACAAAGACAGACACTGATACCAAGTCACAAAGACATACACTGATACCCAGTAACGCAGAAACACACTGACACCCAGTAACAAAGACATATACTGATACCAAGTCACAAAGACATACACTGATACCCAGTAACACAGACACACACTGACACCCGGTAACAAAGACATACACTGATACCAAGTCACAAAGACATACACTGATACCCAGTAACACAGACACACACTGACACCAAGTAACAAAGACATACACTGACACCAAGTAACAAAGACTTACAATTACACCATGTAACAAAGACACACACTTACACCAAGTAACAAAGACATACACTCACACCAAGTCACAAAGACACACACTTACACCAAGTAACAAAGACATACACTAACACCCAGTAACGAAGACATCCACTGACAACATGTCAGAAACACATGCACTGACACCAAGTAACAAAGACATACACTTACACAAAGTAACAAAGACATAAACTGACACCAAGTAACAAAGACATACACTGATACCCAGTATCACAGACACACACTTACACCAAGTAACAAAGACATACACTGACACCCAGTATCACAGACACACACTTACACCAAGTAACAAAGACATACACTGACACCAAGTCACAAAGACATAGACTAATACCCAGGAACACAGACACACACTGACACCCAGTAACAAAGACAGACACTGATACCAAGTCACAAAGACATACACTGATACCCAGTAACGCAGACACACACTGACACCCAATAACAAAGACATACACTGATACCAAGTCACAAAGACATACACTGATACCCAGTAACACAGACACACACTGACACCCAGTAACAAAGACATACACTGATACCAAGTCACAAAGACATACACTGATACCCAGTAACACAGACACACACTGACACCAGGTAACAAAGACATACACTGACACCAAGTAACAAAGACTTACAATTACACCATGTAACAAAGACACACACTTACACCAAGTAACAAATACATACACTTACACCAAATAACACAGACATACACTTACACCAAGTAACAAAGACATACACTAACACCCAGTAACGAAGACATCCACTGATACCAAGTCACAAAGACATACACTGATACCCAGTAACACAGACACACACTGACACCCAGTAACAAAGACATACACTGATACCAAGTCACAAAGACATACACTGATACCCAGTAACACAGACACACACTGACACCAAGTAACAAAGACATACACTGACACCAAGTAACAAAGACTTACAATTACACGATGTAACAAAGACACACACTTACACCCAGTAACAAAGACATACACTGATACCAAGTCACAAAGACATACACTGATACCCAGTAACACAGACACACACTGACACCAAGTAACAAAGACATACACTGACACCAAGTAACAAAGACTTACAATTACACCATGTAACAAAGACACATTCTTACACCAAGTAACAAAGACATACACTGACACCAAGTCACAAAGACACACACTTACACCAAGTAACAAAGACATACACTGATATCCAGTAACACAGACACACACTTACACCAAGTAACAAAGACATACACTGACACCCAGTAACAAAGACATACACTGACACCAAGTCACAAACACATACACTGACACCAAGTAACAAAGACATACACTGACACCAAGTCACGAAGACATACACTGATACCCAGGAACGCAGACACACACTGACACCCAGTAACAAAGACAGACACTGATACCAAGTCACAAAGACATACACTGATACCCAGTAACGCAGACACACACTGACACCCAGTAACAAAGACATACACTGATACCAAGTCACAAAGACATACACTGATACCCAGTAACACAGACACACACTGACACCCGGTAACAAAGACATACACTGATACCAAGTCACAAAGACATACACTGATACCCAGTAACACAGACACACACTGACACCAAGTAACAAAGACATACACTGACACCAAGTAACAAAGACTTACAATTACACGATGTAACAAAGACACACACTTACACCAAGTAACAAAGACATACACTGACACCAAGTCACAAAGACACACACTTACACCAAGTAACAAAGACATACACTTACACCAAGTAACAAAGACATACACTGATACCCAGTAACACAGACACACACTTACACCAAGTAACAAAGACATACACTGACACCCAGTAACAAAGACATACACTGACACCAAGTAACAAAGACATACACTGACACCCATTAACACAGATACACACTGGGCGGCACAGTGGCGCAGTGGTTAGCACTGCAGCCTCACAGCTCCAGGGACCCGGGTTCGATTCTGGGTAATGCCTGTGCGGAGTTTGCAAGTTCTCCCTGTGTCTGCGTGGGTTTCCTCCGGGTGCTCCGGTTTCCTCCCACATCCCAAAGTCTTGCAGGTTGGTAGGTTAATTGGCCATTATAAATTGCCCCTAGTATAGGTAGGTGGTAGGGAAATATATAGGGGCCGGTGGGGATGTTGTTGGAATATGGGATTCGTGTAGGATTAGTATAAATATTTGCTTGATGGTCGGCACAGACTCGGTGGGCCGGAGGGCCTGTTTCAGTGCTGTATCTCTAAACTAAACTAAATACTGACACCTAGTGTCACAGACACACACTGACACCCAGTAACACACACTGATACACAGTCACAAAGACATACACTGATACCCAGTAACAAAGACATACACTGATACCAAGTCACAAAGACATACACTGATACCCAGTAACACAGACACACACTGACACCAAGTCACAAAGACAGACACTGATACCCAGTAACGCAGACACACACTGACACCCAGTAACAAAGACATACACTGATACCAAGTCACAAAGACATACACTGATACCCAGTAACACAGACACACACTGACACCAAGTCACAAAGACAGACACTAATACCCAGGAACACAGACACACACTGACACCCAGTAACAAAGACAGACACTGATACCAAGTCACAAAGACATACACTGATACCCAGTAACGCAGACACACACTGACACCCAATAACAAAGACATACACTGATACCCAGTAACACAGACACACACTGACACCCAGTAACAAAGACATACACAGATACCAAGTCACAAAGACACACACTGATACCCAGTAACACAGACACACACTGACACCAAGTAACAAATACATGCACTTACACCAAATAACACAGACATACACTTACACCCAGTAACAAAGACATACACTGATACCAAGTCACAAAGACATACACTGATACGCAGTAACACAGACACACACTGACACCCGGTAACAAAGACATACACTGATACCCAGTAACACAGACACACACTGACACCAAGTAACAAATACATACACTTACACCAAATAACACAGACATACACTTACACCAAGTAACAAAGACATACACTAACACCCAGTAACGAAGACATCCACTGACAACAAGTCACAAACACATGCACTGACACCAAGTAATAAAGACATACACTTACACCAAGTAACAAAGAAATAAACTGACACCAAGTAACAAAGACATACACTGATACCCAGTATCACAGACACACACTTACACCAAGTCACAAAGACATACACTGACACCCAGTATCACAGACACACACTGACACCAAGTAACAAAGACATACACTGACACCAAGACACAAAGACATACACTGATACCCAGGAACACAGACACACACTGAAACCCAGTAACAAAGACAGACACTGATACCAAGTAACACAAGCATACACTGATATCCAGTAACGCAGACACACACTGACACCCAGTAACAAAGACATACACTGATACCAAGTCACAAAGACATACACTGATACCCAGTAACACAGACACACACTGACACCCAGTAACAAAGACATACACTGATACCAAGTCACAAAGACATACACTGATACCCAGTAACACACACACACACTGACACCAAGTAACAAAGACATACACTGACACCAAGTAACAAAGACTTACAATTACACCATGTAACAAAGACACACACTTACACCAAGTAACAATGACATACACTGACACCAAGTCACAAAGACACACACTTACACCAAGTAACAAAGACATACACTGACACCAAGTAACAAAGACATACACTGACACCAAGTAACAAAGACTTACAATTACACCATGTAACAAAGACACACACTTACACCAAGTAACAAAGGCATACACTGACACCAAGTAACAAAGACATACACTGACACCAAGTCACGAAGACATACACTGATACCCAGGAACACAGACACACACTGACACCCAGTAACAAAGACAGACACTGATACCAAGTCACAAAGACATACACTGATACCCAGTAACGCAGACACACACTGACACCCAGTAACAAAGACATATACTGATACCAAGTCACAAAGACATACACTGATACCCAGTAACACAGACACACACTGACACCCGGTAACAAAGACATACACTGATACCAAGTCACAAAGACATACACTGATACCCAGTAACACAGACACACACTGACACCAAGTAACAAAGACATACACTGACACCAAGTAACAAAGACTTACAATTACACCATGTAACAAAGACACACACTTACACCAAGTAACAAAGACATACACTCACACCAAGTCACAAAGACACACACTTACACCAAGTAACAAAGACATACACTAACACCCAGTAACGAAGACATCCACTGACAACATGTCAGAAACACATGCACTGACACCAAGTAACAAAGACATACACTTACACAAAGTAACAAAGACATAAACTGACACCAAGTAACAAAGACATACACTGATACCCAGTGTCACAGACACACACTTACACCAAGTAACAAAGACATACACTGACACCCAGTATCACAGACACACACTTACACCAAGTAACAAAGACATACACTGACACCAAGTCACAAAGACATAGACTAATACCCAGGAACACAGACACACACTGACACCCAGTAACAAAGACAGACACTGATACCAAGTCACAAAGACATACACTGATACCCAGTAACGCAGACACACACTGACACCCAATAACAAAGACAAACACTGATACCAAGTCACAAAGACATACACTGATACCCAGTAACACAGACACACACTGACACCCAGTAACAAAGACATACACTGATACCAAGTCACAAAGACATACACTGATACCCAGTAACACAGACACACACTGACACCAGGTAACAAAGACATACACTGACACCAAGTAACAAAGACTTACAATTACACCAAGTAACAAAGACACACACTTACACCAAGTAACAAATACATACACTTACACCAAATAACACAGACATACACTTACACCAAGTAACAAAGACATACACTAACACCCAGTAACGAAGACATCCACTGATACCAAGTCACAAAGACATACACTGATACCCAGTAACACAGACACACACTGACACCCAGTAACAAAGACATACACTGATACCAAGTCACAAAGACATACACTGATACCCAGTAACACAGACACACACTGACACCAAGTAACAAAGACATACACTGACACCAAGTAACAAAGACTTACAATTACACGATGTAACAAAGACACACACTTACACCCAGTAACAAAGACATACACTGATACCAAGTCACAAAGACATACACTGATACCCAGTAACACAGACACACACTGACACCAAGTAACAAAGACATACACTGACACCAAGTAACAAAGACTTACAATTACACCATGTAACAAAGACACACACTTACACAAAGTAACAAAGACATACACTGACACCAAGTCACAAAGACACACACTTACACCAAGTAACAAAGACATACACTGATATCCAGTAACACAGACACACACTTACACCAAGTAACAAAGACATACACTGACACCCAGTAACAAAGACATACACTGACACCAAGTCACAAACACATACACTGACACCAAGTAACAAAGACATACACTGACACCAAGTCACGAAGACATACACTGATACCCAGGAACACAGACACACACTGACACCCAGTAACAAAGACAGACACTGATACCAAGTCACAAAGACATACACTGATACCCAGTAACGCAGACACACACTGACACCCAGTAACAAAGACATACACTGATACCAAGTCACAAAGACATACACTGATACCCAGTAACACAGACACACACTGACACCCGGTAACAAAGACATACACTGATACCAAGTCACAAAGACATACACTGATACCCAGTAACACAGACACACACTGACACCAAGTAACAAAGACATACACTGACACCAAGTAACAAAGACTTACAATTACACGATGTAACAAAGACACACACTTACACCAAGTAACAAAGACATACACTGACACCAAGTCACAAAGACACACACTTACACCAAGTAACAAAGACATACACTTACACCAAGTAACAAAGACATACACTGATACCCAGTAACACAGACACACACTTACACCAAGTAACAAAGACATACACTGACACCCAGTAACAAAGACATACACTGACACCAAGTAACAAAGACATACACTGACACCCATTAACACAGATACACACTGGGCGGCACAGTGGCGCAGTGGTTAGCACTGCAGCCTCACAGCTCCAGGGACCCGGGTTCGATTCTGGGTAATGCCTGTGCGGAGTTTGCAAGTTCTCCCTGTGTCTGCGTGGGTTTCCTCCGGGTGCTCCGGTTTCCTCCCACATCCCAAAGACTTGCAGGTTGGTAGGTTAATTGGCCATTATAAATTGCCCCTAGTATAGGTAGGTGGTAGGGAAATATATAGGGGCCGGTGGGGATGTTGTTGGAATATGGGATTCGTGTAGGATTAGTATAAATATTTGCTTGATGGTCGGCACAGACTCGGTGGGCCGGAGGGCCTGTTTCAGTGCTGTATCTCTAAACTAAACTAAATACTGACACCTCGTGTCACAGACACACACTGACACCCAGTAACACACACTGATACACAGTCACAAAGACATACACTGATACCCAGTAACAAAGACATACACTGATACCAAGTCACAAAGACATACACTGATACCCAGTAACACAGACACACACTGACACCAAGTCACAAAGACAGACACTGATACCCAGTAACGCAGACACACACTGACACCCAGTAACAAAGACATACACTGATACCAAGTCACAAAGACATACACTGATACCCAGTAACACAGACACACACTGACACCAAGTCACAAAGACAGACACTGATACCCAGTAACAAAGACACACACTGATATCCAGTAACACAGACGCACACATAAACCAAGTAACAAAAACATACACTTACACCAAGTAACACAGACATACACTGACACCAAGTCACAAAGACATACACTGACACCCAGTAACGAAGTCATCCACTGACAACAAGTCACAAACACATGCACTGACACCAAGTAACAAAGACATACACTGATACCCAGTATCACAGACACACACTTACACCAAGTAACAGAGACATACACTGACACCAAGTCACAAAGACACACACTGACACCCAGTAACAAAGACATACACTGACACCAAGTCACAAAGACATACACTGATACCCAGTAACAAAGACACACACTGATACCCAGTAACACAGACGCACACTTACACCAAGTAACAAAGACATACACTTACACCAAATAACACAGACATACACTTACACCAAGTAACAAAGACATGCACAAACACCCAGTAACGAAGACATCCACTGACAACAAGTCAGAAACACATGCACTGACACCAAGTAACAAAGACACACACTTACACAAAGTAACAAAGACATAAACTGACACCAAGTAACAAAGACATACACTGATACCCAGTATCACAGACACACACTTACACCAAGTAACAAAGACATACACTGACACCCAGTATCACAGACACACACTTACACCAAGTAACAAAGACATACACTGACACCAAGTCACAAAGACATACACTAATACCCAGGAACACAGACACACACTGACACCCAGTAACAAAGACAGACACTGATACCAAGTCACAAAGACATACACTGATAGCCAGTAACGCAGACACACACTGACACCCAATAACAAAGACATACACTGATACCAAGTCACAAAGACATACACTGATACCCAGTAACACAGACACACACTGACACCCAGTAACAAAGACATACACTGATACCAAGTCACAAAGACATACACTGATACCCAGTAACACAGACACACACTGACACCAAGTAACAAAGACATACACTGACACCAAGTAACAAAGACTTACAATTACACCATGTAACAAAGACACACACTTACACCAAGTAACAAAGACATACACTGACACCAAGTCACAAAGACACACACTTACACCAAGTAACAAAGACATACACTGACACCAAGTAACAAAGACTTACAATTACACCATGTAACAAAGACACACACTTACACCAAGTAACAAAGGCATACACTGACACCAAGTAACAAAGACATACACTGACACCAAGTCACGAAGACATACACTGATACCCAGGAACACAGACACACACTGACACCCAGTAACAAAGACAGACACTGATACCAAGTCACAAAGACATACACTGATACCCAGTAACGCAGACACACACTGACACCCAGTAACAAAGACATACACTGATACCAAGTCACAAAGACATACACTGATACCCAGTAACACAGACACACACTGACACCCGGTAACAAAGACATACACTGATACCAAGTCACAAAGACATACACTGATACCCAGTAACACAGACACACACTGACACCAAGTAACAAAGACATACACTGACACCAAGTAACAAAGACTTACAATTACACCATGTAACAAAGACACACACTTACACCAAGTAACAAAGACATACACTGACACCAAGTCACAAAGACACACACTTACACCAAGTAACAAAGACATACACTAACACCCAGTAACGAAGACATCCACTGACAACAAGTCAGAAACACATGCACTGACACCAAGTAACAAAGACATACACTTACACAAAGTAACAAAGACATAAACTGACACCAAGTAACAAAGACATACACTGATACCCAGTATCACAGACACACACTTACACCAAGTAACAAAGACATACACTGACACCCAGTATCACAGACACACACTTACACCAAGTAACAAAGACATACACTGACACCAAGTCACAAAGACATAGACTAATACCCAGGAACACAGACACACACTGACACCCAGTAACAAAGACAGACACTGATACCAAGTCACAAAGACATACACTGATACCCAGTAACGCAGACACACACTGACACCCAATAACAAAGACATACACTGATACCAAGTCACAAAGACATACACTGATACCCAGTAACACAGACACACACTGGCACCCAGTAACAAAGACATACACTGATACCAAGTCACAAAGACATACACTGATACCCAGTAACACAGACACACACTGACACCAGGTAACAAAGACATACACTGACACCAAGTAACAAAGACTTACAATTACACCATGTAACAAAGACACACACTTACACCAAGTAACAAATACATACACTTACACCAAATAACACAGACATACACTTACACCAAGTAACAAAGACATACACTAACACCCAGTAACGAAGACATCCACTGATACCAAGTCACAAAGACATACACTGATACCCAGTAACACAGACACACACTGACACCCAGTAACAAAGACATACACTGATACCAAGTCACACAGACATACACTGATACCCAGTAACACAGACACACACTGACACCAAGTAACAAAGACATACACTGACACCAAGTAACAAAGACTTACAATTACACGATGTAACAAAGACACACACTTACACCCAGTAACAAAGACATACACTGATACCAAGTCACAAAGACATACACTGATACCCAGTAACACAGACACACACTGACACCAAGTAACAAAGACATACACTGACACCAAGTAACAAAGACTTACAATTACGCCATGTAACAAAGACACACACTTACACCAAGTAACAAAGACATACACTGACACCAAGTCACAAAGACACACACTTACACCAAGTAACAAAGACATACACTGATATCCAGTAACACAGACACACACTTACACCAAGTAACAAAGACATACACTGACACCCAGTAACAAAGACATACACTGACACCAAGTCACAAACACATACACTGACACCAAGTAACAAAGACATACACTGACACCAAGTCACGAAGACATACAATGATACCCTGGAACACAGACACACACTGACACCCAGTAACAAAGACAGACACTGATACCAAGTCACAAAGACATACACTGATACCCAGTAACGCAGACACACACTGACACCCAGTAACAAAGACATACACTGATACCAAGTCACAAAGACATACACTGATACCCAGTAACACAGACACACACTGACACCCGGTAACAAAGACATACACTGATACCAAGTCACAAAGTCATACACTGATACCCAGTAACACAGACACACACTGACACCAAGTAACAAAGACATACACTGACACCAAGTCACAAAGACACACACTTACACCAAGTAACAAAGACATACACTTACACCAAGTAACAAAGACATACACTGATACCCAGTAACACAGACACACACTTACACCAAGTAACAAAGACATACAGTGACACCCAGTAACAAAGACATACACTGACACCAAGTAACAAAGACATACACTGACACCCATTAACACAGATACACACTGGGCGGCACAGTGGCGCAGTGGTTAGCACTGCAGCCTCACAGCTCCAGGGACCCGGGTTCGATTCTGGGTAATGCCTGTGCGGAGTTTGCAAGTTCTCCCTGTGTCTGCGTGGGTTTCCTCCGGGTGCTCCGGTTTCCTCCCACATCCCAAAGTCTTGCAGGTTGGTAGGTTAATTGGCCATTATAAATTGCCCCTAGTATAGGTAGGTGGTAGGGAAATATATAGGGGCCGGTGGGGATGTTGTTGGAATATGGGATTCGTGTAGGATTAGTATAAATATTTGCTTGATGGTCGGCACAGACTCGGTGGGCCGGAGGGCCTGTTTCAGTGCTGTATCTCTAAACTAAACTAAATACTGACACCTAGTGTCACAGACACACACTGACACCCAGTAACACACACTGATACACAGTCACAAAGACATACACTGATACCCAGAAATACACTGATACCAAGTAACAAAGACATACACTAACACCAAGTATTTTGACATGCACTGACACACAGGAACACAGACACACACTGACACCCAGTAACAAAGGCAGACACTGATACCAAGTCACAAAGACATACACTGATACCCAGTAACGCAGACACACACTGACACCCATTAACAAAGACATACACTGATACCAAGTCACAAAGACATACACTGATACCCAGTAACACAGACACACACTGACACCAAGTCACAAAGACAGACACTTACACCAAGTAACACAGACATACACTGACACCAAGTCACAAAGACATACACTGACACCCAGTAACGAAGTTATCCACTGACACCAAGTCACAAAGACATACACTGATACCCAGTAACAAAGACACACACTGATACCCAGTAACACAGACGCACACTTACACCAAGTAACAAAGACATACACTTACACCAAATAACACAGACATACACTTACACCAAGTAACTCAGACATACACTGACACCAAGTCACAAAGACATACACTGACACCCAGTAACAAAGGCAGACACTGATACCAAGTCACAAAGACATACACTGATACCCAGTAACGCAGACACACAGTGACACCCAGTAACAAAGACATACACTGATACCAAGTCACAAAGACATACACTGATACCCAGTAACACAGACATACACTGATATCCAGTATCACAGACACACACTTACACCAAGTAACAAAGACATACACTGACACCAAGTCACAAAGACACACACTGACACCCAGTAACAAAGACATACACTGACACCAAGTCACAAAGACATACACTGATACCCAGTAACAAAGACACACACTGATACCCAGTAACACAGACGCACACTTACACCAAGTAACAAAGACATACACTTACACCAAATAACACAGACATACACTTACACCAAGTAACAAAGACATACACTAACACCCAGTAACGAAGACATCCACTGACAACAAGTCAGAAACACATGCACTGACACCAAGTAACAAAGACATACACTTACACAAAGTAACAAAGACATAAACTGACACACAGTAACAAAGACATACACTGATACCCAGTATCACAGACACACACTTACACCAAGTAACAAAGACATACACTGACACCCAGTATCACAGACACACACTTACACCAAGTAACAAAGACATACACTGACACCAAGTCACAAAGACATACACTAATACCCAGGAACACAGACACACACTGACACCCAGTAACAAAGACAGACACTGATACCAAGTCACAAAGACATACACTGATACCCAGTAACGCAGACACACACTGACACCCAATAACAAAGACATACACTGATACCAAGTCACAAAGACATACACTGATACCCAGTAACACAGACACACACTGACACCCAGTAACAAAGACATACACTGATACCAAGTCACAAAGACATACACTGATACCCAGTAACACAGACACACACTGACACCAAGTAACAAATACATACACTTACACCAAATAACACAGACATACACTTCCACCAATTAACAAAGACATACACTAACACCCAGTAACGAAGACATCCACTGACAACAAGTCACAAACACATGCACTGACACCAAGTAACAAAGACATACACTTACACCAAGTAACAAAGACATAAACTGACACCAAGTAACAAATACATACACTGATACCCAGTATCACAGACACACACTTACAACAAGTAACAAAGACATACACTGACACCCAGTATCACAGACACACACTTACACCAAGTAACAAAGACATACACTGACACCAAGTCACAAAGACATACACTGATACCCAGGAACACAGACACACACTGACACCCAGTAACAAAGACAGACACTGATACCAAGTAACACAGACATACACTGATACCCAGTAACGCAGACACACACTGACACCCAGTAACAAAGACATACACTGATACCAAGTCACAAAGACATACACTGATACCCAGTAACACAGACACACACTGACACCCAGTAACAAAGACATACACTGATACCAAGTCACAAAGACATACACTGATACCCAGTAACACAGACACACACTGACACCAAGTAACAAAGACATACACTGACACCAAGTAACAAAGACTTACAATTACACCATGTAACAAAGACACACACTTACACCAAGTAACAAAGACATACACTGACACCAAGTCACAAAGACACACACTTACACCAAGTAACAAAGACATACACTGACACCAAGTAACAAAGACATACACTGACACCAAGTAACAAAGACTTACAATTACACCATGTAACAAAGACACACACTTACACCAAGTAACAAAGACATACACTGACACCAAGTAACAAAGACATACACTGACACCAAGTCACGAAGACATACACTGATACCCAGGAACACAGACACACACTGACACCCAGTAACAAAGACAGACACTGATACCAAGTCACAAAGACATACACTGATACCCAGTAACGCAAACACACACTGACACCCAGTAACAAAGACATACACTGATACCAAGTCACAAAGACATACACTGATACCCAGTAACACAGACACACACTGACACCCGGTAACAAAGACATACACTGATACCAAGTCACAAAGACACACACTGATACCCAGTAACACACACACACACTGACACCAAGTAACAAAGACATACACTGACACCAAGTAACAAAGACTTACAATTACACCATGTAACAAAGACACACACTTACACCAAGTAACAAAGACATACACTGACACCAAGTCACAAAGACACACACTTACACCAAGTAACAAAGACATACACTAACACCCAGTAACGAAGACATCCACTGACAACAAGTCAGAAACACATGCACTGACACCAAGTAACAAAGACATACACTTACACAAAGTAACAAAGACATAAACTGACACCAAGTAACAAAGACATACACTGATACCCAGTATCACAGACACACACTTACACCAAGTAACAAAGACATACACTGACACCCAGTATCACAGACACACACTTACACCAAGTAACAAAGACATACACTGACACCCAGTAACAAAGACATACACTGACACCAAGTAACAAAGACATACACTGACACCCATTAACACAAATACACACTGGGCAGCACAGTGGCGCAGTGGTTAGCACTGCAGCCTCACAGCTCCAGGGACCCGGGTTCGATTCTGGGTACTGCCTGTGCGGAGTTTGCAAGTTCTCCCTGTGTCTGCGTTGTTTTCCTCCGGGTGCTCCGGTTTCCTCCCACATCCCAAAGACTTTCAGGTTGGTAGGTTAATTGGCCATTATAGATTGCCCCTAGTATAGGTAGGTGGTAGGGAAATATATAGAGGCCGGTGGGGATGTTATTGGAATATGGGATTCGTGTCGGATGAGTATAAATGTTTGCTTGATGGTCGGCACAGACTCGGTGGGCCGGAGGGCCTGTTTCAGTGCTGTATCTCTAAACTAAACTAAATAATGACACCTAGTGTCACAGACACACACTGACACCCAGTAACACACACTGATACACAGTAACAAAGACATACACTGATACCCAGTAACACAGAAACACACTGACACCAAGTAACAAAGACATACACTAACACCAAGTATTTTGACATGCACTGATACCCAGTAACAAAGACATACACTGACACCAAGACACAAAGACACACACTGACACCAAGTCACAAAGACTTACAATTACACCATGTAACAAAGACACACACTTACAACAAGTCACAAAGACATACACTGATACCCAGTAACACAGACACACACTGACACCAAGTAACAAAGACATACACTGACACCAAGTAATAAAGACTTACAATTACACCATGTAACAAAGACACACACTTACACCAAGTAACAAAGACATACACTGACACCAAGACACAAAGACACACACTGATACCAAGTCACAAAGACATACACAGATACCCAGTAACGCAGACACACACTGACACCCAGTAACAAAGACATACACTGATACCAAGTCACAAAGACATACACTGATACCCAGTAACACAGACACACACTGACACCCGGTAACAAAGACATACACTGATACCAAGTAACAAAGACTTACAATTACACCATGTAACAAAGACACACACTTACACCAAGTAACAAAGACATACACTGACACCAAGTCACAAAGACACACACTTACACCAAGTAACAAAGACATACACTGACACCAAGTAACAAAGACATACACTGACACCAAGTAACAAAGACTTACAATTACACCATGTAACAAAGACACACACTTACACCAAGTAACAAAGGCATACACTGACACCAAGTAACAAAGACATACACTGACACCAAGTCACGAAGACATACACTGATACCCAGGAACACAGACACACACTGACACCCAGTAACAAAGACAGACACTGATACCAAGTCACAAAGACATACACTGATACCCAGTAACGCAGACACACACTGACACCCAGTAACAAAGACATACACTGATACCAAGTCACAAAGACATACACTGATACCCAGTAACACAGACACACACTGACACCCGGTAACAAAGACATACACTGATACCAAGTCACAAAGACATACACTGATACCCAGTAACACAGACACACACTGACACCAAGTAACAAAGACATACACTGACACCAAGTAACAAAGACTTACAATTACACCATGTAACAAAGACACACACTTACACCAAGCAACAAAGACATACACTGACACCAAGTCACAAAGACACACACTTACACCAAGTAACAAAGACATACACTAACACCCAGTAACGAAGACATCCACTGACAACAAGTCAGAAACACATGCACTGACACCAAGTAACAAAGACATACACTTACACAAAGTAACAAAGACATAAACTGACACCAAGTAACAAAGACATACACTGATACCCAGTATCACAGACACACACTTACACCAAGTAACAAAGACATACACTGACACCCAGTATCACAGACACACACTTACACCAAGTAACAAAGACATACACTGACACCAAGTCACAAAGACATAGACTAATACCCAGTAACACAGACACACACTGACACACAGTAACAAAGACAGACACTGATACCAAGTCACAAAGACATACACTGATACCCAGTAACGCAGACACACACTGACACCCAATAACACAGACACACACTGACACCCAGTAACAAAGACATACACTGATACCAAGTCACAAAGACATACACTGATACCCAGTAACACAGACACACACTGACACCAGGTAACAAAGACATACACTGACACCAAGTAACAAAGACTTACAGTTACACCATGTAACAAAGACACACACTTACACCAAGTAACAAATACATACACTTACACCAAATAACACAGACATACACTTACACCAAGTAACAAAGACATACACTAACACCCAGTAACGAAGACATCCACTGATACCAAGTCACAAAGACATACGCTGATACCCAGTAACACAGACACACACTGACACCCAGTAACAAAGACATACACTGATACCAAGTCACAAAGACATACACTGATACCCAGTAACACAGACACACACTGACACCAAGTAACAAAGACATACACTGACACCAAGTAACAAAGACTTACAATTACACGATGTAACAAAGACACACACTTACACCCAGTAACAAAGACATACACTGATACCAAGTCACAAAGACATACACTGATACCCAGTAACACAGACACACACTGACACCAGGTAACAAAGACATACACTGACACCAAGTAACAAAGACTTACAATTACACCATGTAACAAAGACACACACTTACACCAAGTAACAAAGACATACACTGACACCAAGTCACAAAGACACACACTTACACCAAGTAACAAAGACATACACTGATATCCAGTAACACAGACACACACTTACACCAAGTAACAAAGACATACACTGGCACCCAGTAACAAAGACATACACTGACACCAAGTCACAAACACATACACTGACACCAAGTAACAAAGACATACACTGACACCAAGTCACGAAGACATACACTGATACCCAGGAACACAGACACACACTGACACCCAGTAACAAAGACAGACACTGATACCAAGTCACAAAGACATACACTGATACCCAGTAACGCAGACACACACTGACACCCAGTAACAAAGACATACACTGATACCAAGTCACAAAGACATACACTGATACCCAGTAACACAGACACACACTGACACCCGGTAACAAAGACATACACTGATACCAAGTCACAAAGACATACACTGATACCCAGTAACACAGACATACACTGACACCAAGTAACAAAGACATACACTGACACCAAGTAACAAAGACTTACAATTACACCACGTAACAAAGACACACACTTACACCAAGTAACAAAGACATACACTGACACCAAGTCACAAAGACACACACTTACACCAAGTAACAAAGACATACACTTACACCAAGTAACAAAGACATACACTGATACCCAGTAACACAGACACACACTTACACCAAGTAACAAAGACATACAGTGACACCCAGTAACAAAGACATACACTGACACCAAGTAACAAAGACATACACTGACACCCATTAACACAGATACACACTGGGCGGCACAGTGGCGCAGTGGTTAGCACTGCAGCCTCACAGCTCCAGGGACCCGGGTTCGATTCTGGGTAATGCCTGTGCGGAGTTTGCAAGTTCTCCCTGTGTCTGCGTGGGTTTCCTCCGGGTGCTCCGGTTTCCTCCCACATCCCAAAGACTTGCAGGTTGGTAGGTTAATTGGCCATTATAAATTGCCCCTAGTATAGGTAGGTGGTAGGGAAATATATAGGGGCCGGTGGGGATGTTGTTGGAATATGGGATTCGTGTAGGATTAGTATAAATATTTGCTTGATGGTCGGCACAGACTCGGTGGGCCGGAGGGCCTGCTTCAGTGCTGTATCTCTAAACTAAACTAAATACTGACACCTAGTGTCACAGACACACACTGACACACAGTCACAAAGACATACACTGATACCCAGAAATACACTGATACCAAGTAACAAAGACATACACTAACACCAAGTATTTTGACATACACTGACACACAGGAACACAGACACACACTGACACCCAGTAACAAAGGCAGACACTGATACCAAGTCACAAAGACATACACTGATACCCAGTAACGCAGACACACACTGACACCCAGTAACAAAGACATACACTGATACCAAGTCACAAAGACATACACTGATACCCAGTAACACAGACACACACTGACACCAAGTCACAAAGACAGACACTTACACCAAGTAACACAGACATACACTGACACCAAGTCACAAAGACATACACTGACACCCAGTAACGAAGTCATCCACTGACAACAAGTCACAAACACATGCACTGACACCAAGTCACAAAGACATACACTGATACCCAGGAACACAGACACACACTGACACCCAGTAACAAAGACAGACACTGATACCAAGTAACACAGACATACACTGATACCCAGTAACGCAGACACACACTGACACCCAGTAACAAAGACATACACTGATACCAAGTCACAAAGACATACACTGATACCCAGTAACACAGACACACACTGACACCCAGTAACAAAGACATACACTGATACCAAGTCACAAAGACATACACTGATACCCAGTAACACAGACACACACTGACACCAAGTAACAAAGACATACACTGACACCAAGTAACAAAGACTTACAATTACACCATGTAACAAAGACACACACTTACACCAAGTAACAAAGACATACACTGACACCAAGTCACAAAGACACACACTTACACCAAGTAACAAAGACATACACTGACACCAAGTAACAAAGACATACACTGACACCAAGTAACAAAGACTTACAATTACACCATGTAACAAAGACACACACTTACACCAAGTAACAAAGACATACACTGACACCAAGTAACAAAGACATACACTGACACCAAGTCACGAAGACATACACTGATACCAAGTCACAAAGACACACACTGATACCCAGTAACACAGACACACATTGACACCCAGTAACAAAGACATACACTGATACCAAGTAACAAAGACATACACTTACACCAGGTAACAAAGACACACACTTACACCAAGTAACACAGACATACACTGACACCAAGTAACAAAGACAGACAATTACACCAAGTATCAAAGACATCCAATGACACCAAGTATTTTGACATCCACTGACACCAAGTAACAAAGACATACACTGATAACAGGTAACACAGACACACACGGACAACAAGTAACAAAGACACAGACTTACACCAAGTAACACAGACACACACTGACACCAAGTAACACAGACATACACTGACACCAAGTAACAGAGACTTACACTGATACCCAGTAACACAGGCACACACTGGGGGGTGGGCACATTGGCGCAGTGGTTAGCACCGCAGCCTCACAGCTCCAGGGAACCTGGTTCGATTCTGTGTCCTGCCTGTGCGGAGTTTGCAAGTTCTCCCTGTGTCTGCGTGGGTTTCCTCCCGGTGCTCCGGTTTCCTCCCACATGCCAAAGACTTGCAGGTTGATAGGTTAATTGGCCATCATAAATTGCCCCTAGTATAGGTAGGTGGTAGGGAAAAATGTAGGGATAGGTGGGGATGTGATAGGAATGCGGGATTAGTGTAGGATTAGCGTAAATAGGTGGTTGATGGTCGGCACAGACTCGGTGGGCCGAAGGGCCTGTTTAAGTGCTGTTTCTCGAAACTAAACTACATACTGACACCTAGTGTCACAGACACACACTGATACCCAGTACCACAAACAAACACACACTGACACCCAGTAACACAGAGAAACACTGATACACAGTAACAAAGACATACACTGACACCAAGTAACACAGACACACACTGACACCCTGTAAAGAAGACATACACTGATACCAAGTCACAAAGACATACACTGATGCCCATTGACAAAGACACACAATTGCACCAAGTAACACAGACATACACTGACACCAAGTATTTTGACACACACTGACACCAAGTAACAAAGGCAGACACTGATACCCAGTAACACAGACCCACACTTACACCAAGTAACACAGACATACAATGACACCAAGTAACAAAGACAAGCACTGATACCCAGTAACACAGACACACACTTACACCAAGTAAAAAAGACAGACACTGATACCCAGTAACACAGACACTCACTTACACCAAGTAACAAAGACATACACTGACACCCAGTAACACAAACAAACACACTGACACCAAGTAACACAGACATACTACGACACCAAGTAATAAAGACAAGCACTGATACCCAGTAACACAGACACACACTTACACCAAGTAAAAAAGACAGACACTGATACCCAGTAACACAGACACACACTTACACCAAGTAACGCAGCCACACACTTACACCCAGTAAAAAAGACATACACTGAAACCAAGTCACAAAGACATACACTGATACCAAGTCACAAATACATACACTGATGCCCAGTAACACAGACCCACACTGACACCCAGTAACAAAGACATACACTGATACCAAGTCACAAATACATACACTGATGCCCAGTAACACAGGCACACACTGGGGGTTGGGCACATTGGCGCAGTGGTTAGCACCGCAGCCTCACAGCTCCAGGGACCCGGGTTCGATTCTGGGTACTGCCTGTGCGGAGTTTGCAAGTTCTCCCTGTGTCTGCGTGGGTTTCCTACCGGTGCTCCGGTTTCCTCCCACATGCCAAAGACTTGCAGGTTGATAGGTTAATTGGCCATCATAAATTGCCCCAAGTATAGGTAGGTGGTAGGGAAATATATAGGGATAGGTGGGGATTTGATAGGAATACGGGATTAGTGTAGGATTAGTGTAAATGGGTGGTTGATGGTCGGCACAGACTCGGTGGGCCGAAGGGCCTGTTGAAGTGCTGTTTCTCGAAACTAAACTATATACTGACACCTAGTGTCACAGACACACACTGATACCCAGTACCACAAACAAACACACCCTGACACCCAGTAACACAGAGAAACACTGATACACAGTAACAAAGACATACACTGACACCAAGTAACACAGACACACACTGACACCCTGTAAAGAAGACATACACTGACACCAAGTCACAAAGACATACACTGATACCAAGTCACAAAGACATACACTGATGCCCATTGACAAAGACACACACTTGCACCAAGTAACACAGACATACACTGACACCAAGTAACGCAGACACACACGTACACCCAGTAACACAGACAGACACTGACACCAAGTAACAAAGACATACACTGACACCAAGTAACAAAGACATGCACTCACACCAAGTAACAAAGACACATGCTGACACCAAGTAACAAAGACAGACAATTACACCAAGTAACAAAGACATATACTTACACCAAGTATTTTGACATCCACTGACACCAAGTAACAAAGACATACACTGATACCCAGTAACGCAGACACACACTTACACCTAGTAAATAAGACATACACTGACACCAAGTCACAAAGACATGCACTGATACCAAGTCACAAAGACATACACTGATGCCCAGTGACACAGACACACACTGACACCAAGTAACAAAGACATACACTGACACAAAGTAACAAAGACATACACTTACACCAGGTAACAAAGACACACACTTACACCAAGTAACACAGACATACACTGACACCAAGTAACAAAGACAGACAATTACACCAAGTATCAAAGACATCCACTTACACCAAGTATTTTGACATCCACTGACACCAAGTAACAAAGACATACACTGATACCAGGTAACACAGACACACACGGACACCAAGTAACAATGACACAGACTTACACCAAGTAACACAGACACACACTGACACCCAGTAACACAGACACACACTTACACCAAGTAACACAGACATACACTGACACCAAGTAACAGAGACTTACACTGATACCCAGTAACACAGGCACACACTGGGGGTTGGGCACATTGGCGCAGTGGTTAGCACCGCAGCCTCACAGCTCCAGGGAACCTGGTTCGATTCTGTGTCCTGCCTGTGCGGAGTTTGCAAGTTCTCCCTGTGTCTGCGTGGGTTTCCTCCCGGTGCTCAGGTTTCCTCCCACATGCCAAAGACTTGCAGGTTGATAGGTTAATTGGCCATCATAAATTGCCCCTAGTATAGGTAGGTGGTAGGGAAATATGTAGGGATAGGTGGGGATGTGATAGGAATACGGGATTAGTGTAGGATTAGCGTAAATGGGTGGTTGATGGTCGGCACAGACTCGGTGGGCCGAAGGGCCTGTTTAAGTGCTGTTTCTCGAAACTAAACTATATACTGACACCTAGTGTCACAGACACACACTGATACCCAGTAACACAGACACTCACTTACACCAAGTAACAAAGACATACACTGACACCCAGTAACACAAACAAACACACTGACACCAAGTAACACAGACATACAATGACACCAAGTAACAAAGACAGGCACTGATGCCCAGTAACACAGACACACACTTACACCAAGTAAAAAAGACAGACACTGATACCCAGTAACACAGACACACACTTACACCAAGTAACGCAGCCACACACTTACACCCAGTAAAAAAGACAGACACTGAAACCAAGTCACAAAGACATACACTGATACCAAGTCACAAATACATACACTGATGCCCAGTAACACAGACCCACACTGACACCAAGTAACAAAGACATACACTGACACCAAGTAACAAGGACGTACATTTACACCAAGTAACAAAGACACACACTTACACCAAGTAACACAGACATACACTGACACCAAGTGACAAAGACAGACAATTACACCAAGTAACAAAGACATCCACTAACCCCAAGTATTTTGACATCCACTGACACTAAGTAACAAAGACATACACTGATACCCAGTAACACAGGCACACACTGGCGGGGGGGGGGGGGGGGGGTCACATTGGCGCAGTGGTTAGCACCGCAGCCTCACAGCTCCAGGGACCCGGGTTCGATTCTGGGTACTGCCTGTGCGGAGTTTGCAAGTTCTCCCTGTGTCTGCGTGGGTTTCCTCCCGGTGCTCCGGTTTCCTCCCACATGCCAAAGACTTGCAGGTTGATAGGTTAATTGGCCATCATAAATTGCCCCAAGTATAGGTAGGTGGTAGGGAAATATATAGGGAAAGGTGGGGATGTGATAGGAATACGGGATCAGTGTAGGATTAGTGTAAATGGGTGGTTGATGGTCGGCACAGACTCGGTGGGCCGAAGGGCCTGTTGAAGTGCTGTTTCTCGAAACTAAACTATATACTGACACCTAGTGTCACAGACACACACTGATACCCAGTACCACAAACAAACACACCCTGACACCCAGTAACACAGAGAAACACTGATACACAGTAACAAAGACATACACTGACACCAAGTAACACAGACACACACTGACACCCTGTAAAGAAGACATACACTGACACCAAGTCACAAAGACATACACTGATACCAAGTCACAAAGACATACACTGATGCCCATTGACAAAGACACACACTTGCACCAAGTAACACAGACATACACTGACACCAAGTAACGCAGACACACACGTACACCCAGTAACACAGACAGACACTGACACCAAGTAACAAAGACATACACTGACACCAAGTAACAAAGACATGCACTCACACCAAGTAACAAAGACACATGCTGACACCAAGTAACAAAGACAGACAATTACACCAAGTAACAAAGACATATACTTACACCAAGTATTTTGACATCCACTGACACCAAGTAACAAAGACATACACTGATACCCAGTAACGCAGACACACACTTACACCTAGTAAATAAGACATACACTGACACCAAGTCACAAAGACATGCACTGATACCAAGTCACAAAGACATACACTGATGCCCAGTGACACAGACACACACTGACACCAAGTAACAAAGACATACACTGACACAAAGTAACAAAGACATACACTTACACCAGGTAACAAAGACACACACTTACACCAAGTAACACAGACATACACTGACACCAAGTAACAAAGACAGACAATTACACCAAGTATCAAAGACATCCACTTACACCAAGTATTTTGACATCCACTGACACCAAGTAACAAAGACATACACTGATACCAGGTAACACAGACACACACGGACACCAAGTAACAATGACACAGACTTACACCAAGTAACACAGACACACACTGACACCCAGTAACACAGACACACACTTACACCAAGTAACACAGACATACACTGACACCAAGTAACAGAGACTTACACTGATACCCAGTAACACAGGCACACACTGGGGGTTGGGCACATTGGCGCAGTGGTTAGCACCGCAGCCTCACAGCTCCAGGGAACCTGGTTCGATTCTGTGTCCTGCCTGTGCGGAGTTTGCAAGTTCTCCCTGTGTCTGCGTGGGTTTCCTCCCGGTGCTCAGGTTTCCTCCCACATGCCAAAGACTTGCAGGTTGATAGGTTAATTGGCCATCATAAATTGCCCCTAGTATAGGTAGGTGGTAGGGAAATATGTAGGGATAGGTGGGGATGTGATAGGAATACGGGATTAGTGTAGGATTAGCGTAAATGGGTGGTTGATGGTCGGCACAGACTCGGTGGGCCGAAGGGCCTGTTTAAGTGCTGTTTCTCGAAACTAAACTATATACTGACACCTAGTGTCACAGACACACACTGATACCCAGTAACACAGACACTCACTTACACCAAGTAACAAAGACATACACTGACACCCAGTAACACAAACAAACACACTGACACCAAGTAACACAGACATACAATGACACCAAGTAACAAAGACAGGCACTGATGCCCAGTAACACAGACACACACTTACACCAAGTAAAAAAGACAGACACTGATACCCAGTAACACAGACACACACTTACACCAAGTAACGCAGCCACACACTTACACCCAGTAAAAAAGACAGACACTGAAACCAAGTCACAAAGACATACACTGATACCAAGTCACAAATACATACACTGATGCCCAGTAACACAGACCCACACTGACACCAAGTAACAAAGACATACACTGACACCAAGTAACAAGGACGTACATTTACACCAAGTAACAAAGACACACACTTACACCAAGTAACACAGACATACACTGACACCAAGTGACAAAGACAGACAATTACACCAAGTAACAAAGACATCCACTAACCCCAAGTATTTTGACATCCACTGACACTAAGTAACAAAGACATACACTGATACCCAGTAACACAGGCACACACTGGCGGGGGGGGGGGGGGGGGGTCACATTGGCGCAGTGGTTAGCACCGCAGCCTCACAGCTCCAGGGACCCGGGTTCGATTCTGGGTACTGCCTGTGCGGAGTTTGCAAGTTCTCCCTGTGTCTGCGTGGGTTTCCTCCCGGTGCTCCGGTTTCCTCCCACATGCCAAAGACTTGCAGGTTGATAGGTTAATTGGCCATCATAAATTGCCCCAAGTATAGGTAGGTGGTAGGGAAATATATAGGGAAAGGTGGGGATGTGATAGGAATACGGGATCAGTGTAGGATTAGTGTAAATGGGTGGTTGATGGTCGGCACAGACTCGGTGGGCCGAAGGGCCTGTTGAAGTCCTGTTTCTCGAAACTAAACTATATACTGACACCTAGTGTCACAGACACACACTGATACCCAGTACTACAAACAAACACACATTGACACCAAGTAACACAGACACACACTGACACCCTGTAAAGAAGACATACACTGACACCAAGTCACAAAGACATACACTGATACCAAGTCACAAAGACATACACTGATGCCCATTGACAAAGACACACACTTGCACCAAGTAACACAGACGTACACTGACACCAAGTAATGCAGACACACACGTACACCCAGTAACACAGACAGACACTGACACCAAGTAACAAAGACATACACTGACACCAAGTAACAAAGACATACACTCACACCAAGTCACAAAGACATACACTGATGCCCAGTAACACAGACACACACTGACACCAAGTAACAAAGACATACACTGACACCAAGTAACAAAGACATACACTTACACCATGTAACAAAGACACACACTTACACCAAGTAACACAGACATACACTGACACCAAGTAACAAAGACAGACAATTACACCAAGTATCAAAGACATCCATTACACCAAGTATTTTGACATCCACTGACACCAAGTAACAAAGACATACACTGATACCAGGTAACACAGACACACACGGACACCAAGTAACAAAGACACAGACTTACACCAAGTAACACAGACACACACTGACACCCAGTAACACCGACACACACTTACACCAAGTAACACAGACATACACTGACACCAAGTAACAGAGACATACACTGATACCCAGTAACACAGGCACACACTGGGGGGGGGGGGGGGGGGGGGGGTGGGCACATTGGCGCAGTGGTTAGCACCGCAGCCTCACAGCTCCAGGGAACCTGGTTCGATTCTGTGTCCTGCCTGTGCGGAGTTTGCAAGTTCTCCCTGTGTCTGCGTGGGTTTCCTCCCGGTGCTCCGGTTTCCTCCCACATGCCAAAGACTTGCAGGTTGATAGGTTAATTGGCCATCATAAATTGCCCCTAGTATAGGTAGGTGGTAGGGAAATATATAGGGATAGGTGGAGATGTGATAGGAATACGGGAGTAGTGTAGGATTAGTATAAATGGGTGGTTGATGGTCGGCACAGACTCGGTGGGCCGAAGGGCCTGTTTAAGTGCTGTATCTCTAAACTAAACGACATACTGACACCTAGTGTCACAGACACACACTGACACCCAGTAACACAAACAAACACACACTGACACCCAGTAACACAGAGAAACACTGATACACAGTAACAAAGACATACACTGACACCAAGTAACACAGACACACACTGACACCCAGTAAAAAAGACATACACTGACACCAAGTCACAAAGACATACACTGACACCAAGTAACAAAGACAGACAATTACACCAAGTAACAAAGACATACACTTGCACCAAGTATTTTGACATCCACTGACACCAAGTAACAAAGACATACACTTACACCAGGTAACAAAGACACACACTTACACCAAGTAACACAGACATACACTGACACCAAGTAACAAAGACAGACAATTACACCAAGTAACAAAGACATCCACTTACACCAAGTATTTTGACATCCACTGACACCAAGTAACAAAGACATACACTGATACCAGGTAACACAGACACACACGGACACCAAGTAACAAAGACACAGACTTACACCAAGTAACACAGATACACACTGACACCCAGTAACACAGACACACACTTACACCAAGTAACACAGACATACACTGACACCAAGTAACAGAGACAGACACTGATACCCAATAACACAGGCACACACTGGGAGGTGGGCACATTGGCGCAGTGGTTAGCACCGCAGCCTCACAGCTCCCGGGAACCGGGTTCGACTCTGGGTCCTGCCTGTGCGGAGTTTGCAAGTTCTCCCTGTGTCTGCGTGGGTTTCCTCCCGGTGCTCCGGTTTCCTCCCACATGTCAAAGACTTGCAGGTTGATAGGTAAATTGGCCATCATAAATTGCCCCTAGTATAGGTACGTGGTAGGGAAATATATAGGGATAGGTGGGGATGTGATAGGAATACGGGATCAGTGTCGGATTAGTATAAATGGGTGGTTGATGGTCGGCACAAACTCAGTGGGCCGAAGGGCCTATTTAAGTGCTGTATCTCCAAACTAAACTAAATAATGACACCTAGTGTCACAGACACACACTGACACCCAGTAACACAAACAAACACACACTGACACCCAGTAACAGAGAGAAACACTGATACACAGTAACAAAGACATACACTGACACCAAGTAACACAGACACACACTGACACCCAGTAAAAAAGACATACACTGACACCAAGTCACAAAGACATACACTAATACCAAGTCACAAAGACATACACTGATGCCCAGTAACAAAGACACACACTTACACCTAGTAACACAGACATACACTGACACCAAGTAACAAAGACAGACAATTACACCAAGTAACAAAGACATACACTTACACCAGGTATTTTGGCATCCACTGACACCAAGTAACAAAGGCATACACTGATACCCAGTAACGCAGACACACACTTACACCCAGTAAAAAAGACATACACTGACACCAAGTCACAAAGACATGCACTGATACCAAGTCACAAAGACATACACTGATGCCCAGTAACACAGACACACTCTGACACCAAGTAACAAAGACATACATTGACACCAAGTAACAAAGACATACACTGACACCAAGTAACAAAGACATACACTTACACCAGGTAACAAAGACACACACTTACACCAAGTAACACAGACATACACTGACACCAAGTAACAGAGACATACACTGATACCCAGTAACACAGGCACACACTGGGGGGTGGGCACATTGGCGCAGTGATTAGCACCGCAGCCTCACAGCTCCAGGGAACCGGTTTCGATTCTGGGTGTTGCCTGTGCGGAGTTTGCAAGTTCTCCCTGTGTCTGCGTGGGTTTCCTCCCGGTGCTCCGGTTTCCTCCCACATGTCAAAGACTTGCAGGTTGATAGGTTAATTGGCCATCATAAATTGCCCCTCGTATAGGTACGTGGTAGGGAAATATATCGGGATAGGTGGGGATGTGATAGGAATACGGGATCAGTGTAGGATTAGTATAAATGGGTGGTTAATGGTCGGCACAGACTCAGTGGGCCGAAGGGCCTATTTATGTGCTGTATCTCCAAACTAAACTAAATACTGGCAGCTAGTGTCACAGACACACACTGACACCCAGTAACACAAACAAACACACACTGACACCCAGTAACAGAGAGAAACACTGATACACAGTAACAAAGACATACACTGACACCAAGTAACACAGACACACACAGACACCCAGTAAAAAAGACATACACTGACACCAAGTCTCAAAGACATACACTAATACCAAGTCACAGAGACATACACTGATGCCCAGTAACAAAGACACACACTTACACCTAGTAACACAGACATACACTGACACCAAGTAACAAAGACAGACAATTACACCAAGTAACAAAGACATACACTTACACCAAGTATTTTGACATCCACTGACACCAAGTAACAAAGACATACACTGATACCCAGTAACGCAGACACACACTTACACCCAGTAAAAAAGACATACACTGACACCAAGTCACAAAGACATGCACTGATACCAAGTCACAAAGACATACACTGATGCCCAGTAACACAGACACACACTGACACCAAGTAACACAAACAAACACACACTGACACCCAGTAACAGAGAGAAACACTGATACACAGTAACAAAGACATACACTGACACCAGGTAACACAGACACACACTGACACCAAGTAAAAAAGACATACACTGACACCAAGACACAAAGACATACACTAATACCAAGTCACAAAGACATACACTGATGCCCAGTAACAAAGACACACACTTACACCTAGTAACACAGACATACACTGACACCAAGTAACAAAGACAGACAATTACACCAAGTAACAAAGACATACACTTACACCAAGTATTTTGGCATCCACTGACACCAAGTAACAAAGGCATACACTGATACCCAGTAACGCAGACACACACTTACACCCAGTAAAAAAGACATACACTGACACCAAGTCACAAAGACATGCACTGATACCAAGTCACAAAGACATACACTGATGCCCAGTAACACAGAC
Organism: Heterodontus francisci; assembly: GCF_036365525.1. Classification (NCBI taxonomy): domain Eukaryota; kingdom Metazoa; phylum Chordata; class Chondrichthyes; order Heterodontiformes; family Heterodontidae; genus Heterodontus; species Heterodontus francisci. The sequence goes on along the minus strand of NC_090409.1, from coordinate 10,459,916 downwards.
ACACACTGACACCAAGTAACACAAACAAACACACACTGACACCCAGTAACAGAGAGAAACACTGATACACAGTAACAAAGACATACACTGACACCAGGTAACACAGACACACACTGACACCAAGTAAAAAAGACATACACTGACACCAAGACACAAAGACATACACTAATACCAAGTCACAAAGACATACACTGATGCCCAGTAACAAAGACACACACTTACACCTAGTAACACAGACATACACTGACACCAAGTAACAAAGACAGACAATTACACCAAGTAACAAAGACATACACTTGCACCAAGTATTTTGACATCCACTGACACCAAGTAACAAAGACATACACTGATACCCAGTAACGCAGACACACACTTACACCCAGTAAAAAGACATACACTGACACCAAGTCACAAAGACATGCACTGATACCAAGTTACAAAGACATACACTGATGCCCAGTAACACAGACACACACTGACACCAAGTAACAAAGACATACACTGACACCAAGTAACAAAGACATACACTTCCACCAGGTAACAAAGACACACACTTACACCAAGTAACACAGCCATACACTGACACCAAGTAACAGAGACATACACTGATACCCAATAACACAGGCACACACTGGGGGTTGGGCACATTGGCGCAGTGATTAGCACCGCAGCCTCACAGCTCCAGGGAACCGGGTTCGATTCTGGGTCCTGCCTGTGCGGAGTTTGCAAGTTCTCCCTGTGTCTGCGTGGGTTTCCTCCCGGTGCTCCGATTTCCTCCCACATGCCAAAGACTTGCAGGTTGATAGGTTAATTGGCCATCATAAATTGCCCCTAGTATAGGTACGTGGTCGGGAAATATATAGGGATAGGTGGGGATGTGATAGGAATACGGGATCAGTGTAGGATTAGTATAAATGGGTGGTTGATGGTCGGCACAGACTCAGTGGGCCGAAGGGCCTATTTAAGTGCTGTATCTCCAAACAAAACTAAATGCTGACACCTAGTGTCACAGACGCACACTGACACCCAGTAACACAAACAATCACACACTGACACCCAGTAACAGAGAGAAACACTGATACACAGTAACAAAGACATACACTGACACCAAGTAACACAGACACACACTGACACCCAGTAAAAAAGACATACACTGACACCAAGTCACAAAGACATCCACTAATACCAAGTCACAAAGACATACACTGATGACCAGTCACAAAGACACACACTTACACCTAGTAACACAGACATACACTGACACCAAGTAACAAAGACAGACAATTACACCAAGTAACAAAGCCATACACTTACACCAAGTATTTTGACATCCACTGACACCAAGAAACAAAGACATACACTGATACCCAGTAACGCAGACACACACTTACACCCAGTAAAAAAGACATACACTGACACCAAGTAACAAAGACAGACAATTACACCAAGTAACAAAGACATACACTGATACCCAGTAACACAGACACACACTTACACCAAGTAACACAGACATACAATGACACCAAGTAACAAAGACAAGCACTGATACCCAGTAACATAGACACACACTTACACCAAGTCACAAAGACATGCACTTACACCAGGTAACAAAGACACACACTTACACCACGTAACACAGACGTACACTGACACCAAGTAACAAAGACAGACAATTACACCAAGTAACAAAGACATCCACTTACACCAAGTATTTTGACATCCACTGACACCAAGTGACAAAGACATACACTGATACCAGGTAACACAGACGCACACGGACACCAAGTAACAAAGACACAGGCTTACACCAAGTAACACAGACACACACTGACACCCAGTAACACAGACACACACTTACACCAAGTAACACAGACATACACTGACACCAAGTAACAGAGACATACACTGATACCCAGTAACACAGGCACACACTGGGGGGTGGGCACATTGGCGCAGTGATTAGCACCGCAGCCTCACAGCTCCAGGGAACCGGTTTCGATTCTGGGTGTTGCCTGTGCGGAGTTTGCAAGTTCTCCCTGTGTCTGCGTGGGTTTCCTCCCGGTGCTCCGGTTTCCTCCCACATGTCAAAGACTTGCAGGTTGATAGGTTAATTGGCCATCATAAATTGCCCCTCGTATAGGTACGTGGTAGGGAAATATATCGGGATAGGTGGGGATGTGATAGGAATACGGGATCAGTGTAGGATTAGTATAAATGGGTGGTTAATGGTCGGCACAGACTCAGTGGGCCGAAGGGCCTATTTATGTGCTGTATCTCCAAACTAAACTAAATACTGGCAGCTAGTGTCACAGACACACACTGACACCCAGTAACACAAACAAACACACACTGACACCCAGTAACAGAGAGAAACACTGATACACAGTAACAAAGACATACACTGACACCAAGTAACACAGACACACACAGACACCCAGTAAAAAAGACATACACTGACACCAAGTCTCAAAGACATACACTAATACCAAGTCACAGAGACATACACTGATGCCCAGTAACAAAGACACACACTTACACCTAGTAACACAGACATACACTGACACCAAGTAACAAAGACAGACAATTACACCAAGTAACAAAGACATACACTTACACCAAGTATTTTGACATCCACTGACACCAAGTAACAAAGACATACACTGATACCCAGTAACGCAGACACACACTTACACCCAGTAAAAAAGACATACACTGACACCAAGTCACAAAGACATGCACTGATACCAAGTCACAAAGACATACACTGATGCCCAGTAACACAGACACACACTGACACCAAGTAACACAAACAAACACACACTGACACCCAGTAACAGAGAGAAACACTGATACACAGTAACAAAGACATACACTGACACCAAGTAACACAGACACACACTGACACCAAGTAAAAAAGACATACACTGACACCAAGACACAAAGACATACACTAATACCAAGTCACAAAGACATACACTGATGCCCAGTAACAAAGACACACACTTACACCTAGTAACACAGACATACACTGACACCAAGTAACAAAGACAGACAATTACACCAAGTAACAAAGACATACACTTGCACCAAGTATTTTGACATCCACTGACACCAAGTAACAAAGACATACACTGATACCCAGTAACGCAGACACACACTTACACCCAGTAAAAAGACATACACTGACACCAAGTCACAAAAACATGCACTGATACCAAGTTACAAAGACATACACTGATGCCCAGTAACACAGACACACACTGACACCAAGTAACAAAGACATACACTGACACCAAGTAACAAAGACATACACTTCCACCAGGTAACAAAGACACACACTTACACCAAGTAACACAGCCATACACTGACACCAAGTAACAGAGACATACACTGATACCCAATAACACAGGCACACACTGGGGGTTGGGCACATTGGCGCAGTGATTAGCACCGCAGCCTCACAGCTCCAGAGAACCGGGTTCGATTCTGGGTCCTGCCTGTGCGGAGTTTGCAAGTTCTCCCTGTGTCTGCGTGGGTTTCCTCCCGGTGCTCCGATTTCCTCCCACATGCCAAAGACTTGCAGGTTGATAGGTTAATTGGCCATCATAAATTGCCCCTAGTATAGGTACGTGGTCGGGAAATATATAGGGATAGGTGGGGATGTGATAGGAATACGGGATCAGTGTAGGATTAGTATAAATGGGTGGTTGATGGTCGGCACAGACTCAGTGGGCCGAAGGGCCTATTTAAGTGCTGTATCTCCAAACAAAACTAAATGCTGACACCTAGTGTCACAGACGCACACTGACACCCAGTAACACAAACAATCACACACTGACACCCAGTAACAGAGAGAAACACTGATACACAGTAACAAAGACATACACTGACACCAAGTAACACAGACACAAACTGACACCCAGTAAAAAAGACATACACTGACACCAAGTCACAAAGACATACACTAATACCAAGTCACAAAGACATACACTGATGACCAGTCACAAAGACACACATTTGCACCTAGTAACACAGACATACACTGACACCAAGTAACAAAGACAGACAATTACACCAAGTAACAAAGCCATACACTTACACCAAGTATTTTGACATCCACTGACACCAAGAAACAAAGACATACACTGATACCCAGTAACGCAGACACACACTTACACCCAGTAAAAAAGACATACACTGACACCAAGTAACAAAGACAGACAATTACACCAAGTAACAAAGACATACACTGATACCCAGTAACACAGACACACACTTACACCAAGTAACACAGACATACAATGACACCAAGTAACAAAGACAAGCACTGATACCCAGTAACATAGACACACACTTACACCAAGTCACAAAGACATGCACTTACACCAGGTAACAAAGACACACACTTACACCAAGTAACACAGACGTACACTGACACCAAGTAACAAAGACAGACAATTACACCAAGTAACAAAGACATCCACTTACACCAAGTATTTTGACATCCACTGACACCAAGTGACAAAGACATACACTGATACCAGGTAACACAGACGCACACGGACACCAAGTAACAAAGACACAGGCTTACACCAAGTAACACAGACACACACTGACACCCAGTAACACAGACACACACTTACACCAAGTAACACAGACATACACTGACACCAAGTAACAGAGACATACACTGATACCCAGTAACACAGGCACACACTGGGGGGTGGGCACATTGGCGCAGTGATTAGCACCGCAGCCTCACAGCTCCAGGGAACCGGTTTCGATTCTGGGTGTTGCCTGTGCGGAGTTTTTCAAGTTCTCCCTGTGTCTGCGTGGGTTTCCTCCCGGTGCTCCGGTTTCCTCCCACATGTCAAAGACTTGCAGGTTGATAGGTTAATTGGCCATCATAAATTGCCCCTCGTATAGGTACGTGGTAGGGAGATATATCGGGATAGGTGGGGATGTGATAGGAATACGGGATCAGTGTAGGATTAGTATAAATGGGTGGTTAATGGTCGGCACAGACTCAGTGGGCCGAAGGGCCTATTTATGTGCTGTATCTCCAAACTAAACTAAATACTGGCAGCTAGTGTCACAGACACACACTGACACCCAGTAACACAAACAAACACACACTGACACCCAGTAACAGAGAGAAACACTGATACACAGTAACAAAGACATACACTGACACCAAGTAACACAGACACACACTGACACCCAGTAAAAAAGACATACACTGACACCAAGTCACAAAGACATACACTAATACCAAGTCACAAAGACATACACTGATGACCAGTCACAAAGACACACACTTACACCTAGTAACACAGACATACACTGACACCAAGTAACAAAGACAGACAATTACACCAAGTAACAAAGCCATACACTTACACCAAGTATTTTGACATCCACTGACACCAAGAAACAAAGACATACACTGATACCCAGTAACGCAGACACACACTTACACCCAGTAAAAAAGACATACACTGACACCAAGTAACAAAGACAGACAATTACACCAAGTAACAAAGACATACACTGATACCCAGTAACACAGACACACACTTACACCAAGTAACACAGACATACAATGACACCAAGTAACAAAGACAAGCACTGATACCCAGTAACATAGACACACACTTACACCAAGTCACAAAGACATGCACTTACACCAGGTAACAAAGACACACACTTACACCAAGTAACACAGACGTACACTGACACCAAGTAACAAAGACAGACAATTACACCAAGTAACAAAGACATCCACTTACACCAAGTATTTTGACATCCACTGACACCAAGTGACAAAGACATACACTGATACCAGGTAACACAGACGCACACGGACACCAAGTAACAAAGACACAGGCTTACACCAAGTAACACAGACACACACTGACACCCAGTAACACAGACACACACTTACACCAAGTAACACAGACATGCACTGACATCAAGTAACAGAGCTTTACACTGATACCCAGTAACACAGGCACACACTGGGGGTTGGGCACATTGGCGCAGTGGTTAGCACCGCAGCCTCACAGCTCCAGGGAACCGGGTTCGATTCTGGGTCCTGCCTGTGCGGAGTTTGCAAGTTCTCCCTGTGTCTGCGTGGGTTTCCTCCCGGTGCTCCGGTTTCCTCCCACATGCCAAAGACTTGCAGGTTGATAGGTTAATTGGCCATCATAAATTGCCCCTAGTATAGGTACGTGGTAGGGAAATATATAGGGATAGGTGGGGATGTGATAGGAATACGGGATTAGTGTAGGATTAGTATAAATAGGTTGTTGATGGTCGGCACAGACTCGGTGGGCCGAAGGGCCTGTTTAAGTGCTGTATCTCTAAACTAAACTACATACTGACACCTAGTGTCACAGACACACACTGACATCCAGTAACACAAACAATCACACACTGACACCCAGTAACAGAGAGAAACACTGACACCCAGTAAAAAAGACATACACTGACACCAAGTCTCAAAGACATACACTAATACCAAGTCATAAAGACATACACTGATGCCCAGTAACAAAGACACACACTTACACCTAGTAACATAGACATACACTGACACCAAGTAACAAAGACAGACAATTACACCAAGTAACAAAGACATACACTTACACCAAGTATTTTGACATCCACTTACACCCAGTAAAAAAGACATACACTGACACCAAGTCACAAAGACATGCACTGATACCAAGTCACAAAGACATACACTGATGCCCAGTAAATCAGACACACACTGACACCAAGTAACAAAGACATACACTGACATCAAGTAACAAAGACATACACTTACACCAGGTAACAAAGACACACACTTACACCAAGTAACACAGACATACACTGACACCAAGTAACAAAGACAGACAATTACACCAAGTAACAAAGACATCCACTTACAGCAAGTATTTTGACATCCACTGACACCAAGTAACAAAGATATACACTGATACCAGGTAACACAGACACACACGGACACCAAGTAACAAAGACATACACTGACATCAAGTAACAAAGTCATACACTTACACCAGGTAACAAAGACACACACTTACACCAAGTAACACAGACATACACTGACACCAAGTAACAAAGACAGACAATTACACCAAGTAACAAAGGCATCCACTTACAGCTAGTATTTTGACATCCACTGACACCAAGTAACAAAGACATACACTGATACCAGGTAACACAGACACACACGGACACCAAGTAACAAAGACACAGACTTACACCAAGTAACACAGACACACACTGACACCCAGTAACACAGACACACACTTACACCAAGTAACACAGACATACACTGACACCAAGTAACAGAGACATACACTGATACCCAGTAACACAGGCACACAATGGGGGGGGAGTGCACATTGGCGCAGTGGTTAGCACCGCAGCCTCGCAGCTCCAGGGAACCGGGTTCGATTCTGGGTCCTGCCTGTGCAGAGTTTGCAAGTTCTCCCTGTGTCTGCGTGGGTTTCCTCCCGTTCTCCGGTTTCCTCCCACATGCCAAAGACTTGCAGGTTGATAGGTTAATTGGCCATCATAAATTGCCCCGAGTATAGGTACGTGGTCGGGAAATATATAGGGATATTTGGGGATGTGATAGGAATACGGGATCAGTGTAGGATTAGTATAAATGGTTGGTTGATGGTCGGCACAGACTCAGTGGGCCGAAGGGCCTATTTAAGTGCTGTATCTCCAAACTAAACTAAATACTGACACCTCGTGTCACAGACAAACACTGACACCCAGTAACACAAACAAACACACACTGACACCCAGGAACACGGAGAAACACTGATACACAGTAACAAAGACATACACTGACACCAAGTCACAAAGACATACACTGATACCAAGTCACAAAGACATACACTGATGCCCAGTAACAAATACACACACTTACACCAAGTAACACAGACATACACTGACACCAAGTAACAAAGACAGACAATTACTTCTTTCTTTTGGGCCTCCTTATCTCGAGAGACAATGGATACGCGCCTGGAGGTGGTCAGTGGTTTGTGAAGCAGCGCCTGGAGTGGCTATAAAGGCAAACAAACACACACTGACACCCAGGAACACGGAGAAACACTGATACACAGTAACAAAGACATACACTGCCACCAAGTCACAAAGACACACACTGATACCCAGTAACACAGACACACCCTTAAAGAAGTAACAAAGACATACACTGACACCCAGTATCAAACACATACTCTGACACCCAGTAACACAGACACACACGGACACCATGTAACAAAGACACACACTTACACCAAGTAACACAGACACACACTGACACCCAGTAACACAAACAAACAGACTGACACCAAGTAACACAGACATAAACTGTCACCAAGTAACAAAGACATACAATGACACCCAGTAACAAAGACGCACACGGACACCAAGTAACAAAGACATACACTTGCACCAAGTAACACAGACACACACTGACACCAAGTAACACAGACATACACTGATACCCAGTAACGCAGACACACACTTACACCCTGTAACACAGACACACACTGACACCAAGTAACAAAGACATACACTGACACCAAGTAACAAAGACATACACTTACACCAAGTAACAAAGACACACACTGATACCCAGTAACGCAGACACACACTTACACCAAGTAACACAGACATACACTGAAAGCAAGTCACAAAGACAGACACTGACATCAAGTAACAAATACATACACTTACACCAAGTAACAAAGACACACACTTACACCAAGTAAAAAAGACAGACACTGATACCCAGTAACACAGACACACACTTAAAGAAGTAACAAAGACATACACTGACACCCAGTATCAAACACATACTCTGACACCCAGTAACACAGACACACACGGACACCATGTAACAAAGACACACACTTACACCAAGTAACACAGACACACACTGACACCCAGTAACACAAACAAACAGACTGACACCAAGTAACACAGAAATAAACTGTCACCAAGTAACAAAGACATACAATGACACCCAGTAACAAAGACGCACACGGACACCAAGTAACAAAGACATACACTTGCACCAAGTAACACAGACACACACTGACACCAAGTAACACAGACATACACTGATACCCAGTAACGCAGACACACACTTACACCCTGTAACACAGACACACACTGACACCAAGTAACAAAGACATACACAGACACCAAGTAACAAAGACATACACTTACACCAAGTAACAAAGACACACACTGATACCCAGTAACGCAGACACACACTTACACCCAGTAAAAAAGACATACACTGAAAGCAAGTCACAAAGACAGACACTGACATCAAGTAACAAATACATACACTTACACCAAGTAACAAAGACACACACTTACACCAAGTAAAAAAGACATACACTGACACCAAGTAACACAGACACACACTGACATCCAGTAAAAAAGACATACACTGACACCAAGTAACACAGACATACACTGACATCAAGTAACAAAGACAGACAATTACACCAAGTAACAAAGACATACACCTAGACCAAGCATTTTGACATACACTGACACCAAGTAACAAAGACATACACTGATACCCAGTAACGCAGACACACACTTACACCCAGTAACACAGACACACACTGACACCAAGTAACAAAGACATACACTGACACCAAGTAACAAAGACATACACTCACACAATGTAACAAAGTCACACGCTGATACCCAGTGACGCAGACACACACTTACACCCAGTAAAAAAGACTTACACTGAAACCAAGTCACAAAGACATACACTGATACCAAGTCAGTAAGACAGTTACTGATGCCCAGTAACACAGACACACACTGACACCAAGTAACAATGACATACACTGACACCATGTAACAAAGACGTACACTTACACCAAGTAACAAAGACACACACTTACACCAAGTAACAAAGACATACACTGATACCCAGTAACACAGACACAGACTGACACACAGTAACACAGACTCACACTGACACAAAAGTAACAAAGACATACACTGACACCAAGTAACCATGACATCCACTTACACCAAGTAACACAGACATACACTGACACCAAGTAACAAAGACAGACAATTGCACCAAGTAACAAAGACATGCACTTACACCAAGTATTTTGACATACACTGACACCAAGTAACAAAGACATACACTGATTCCCAGTAACAAAGACACACACTGACACACAGTAACACAGACACACACTGACACACAGTAACACAGACACACACAGACACAAAGTAACAAAGACATACACTGACAACAAGTAACAAAGACATACACTTACACCAAGTAACACAGACATACACTGACATCAAGTAACAAAGACAGACAATTGCACCAAGTAACAAAGACATGCACTTACACCAAGTATTTTGACATACACTGACACCAAGTAACAAAGACATACACTGATACCCAGTAACACAGACACACACTTACACCAAGTAACACAGACATACAATGACACCAAGTAACAAAGACAAGGACTGATACCCAGTAACACAGACACACACTTGCACCAAGTAAAAAAGACAGACACTGATACCCAGTAACACAGACACACACTTACACCAAGTAACAAAGACATACTCTGACACCCAGTAACACAGACACACACACGGACACCAAGTAACAAAGACACACACTTACACCAAGTAACACAGACACACACTTACACCCTGTAACACAGACACACACTGACACCAAGTAACAAAGTCATACAATGACACCAAGTAACAAAGACATACACTTACACCAAGTAACAAAGACACACACTGATACCCAGTAACGCAGACACACACTTACACCCGGTAAAAAAGACATACACTGAAACCAAGTCACAAAGACATACATTGATGCCCAGTAACACAGACACACACTCACACCTAGTAACAAAGACATACACTGACACCAAGTAACAAAGACGTACACTTACACCAAGTAACAAAGACACACACTTACACCAAGTATCACAGACATACATTGACACCAAGTGACAAAGACAGACAATTACAACAAGTAACAAAGACATGCACTTACACCAAGTATTTTGACATCCACTGACACCAAGTAACAAAGACATACACTGATACCAAGCAACAAAGACATACACTTACACCAAGTAACACAGACACACACTGACACCAAGTAACAAAGACACACACTGATACCCAGTAACGCAGACACACACTTACACCCAGTAAAAAAGACATACACTGAAACCAAGTCACAAAGACATACACTGGCATCAAGTAACAAAGACATACACTTACACCAAATAACAAAGACACACACTTACACCAAGTAAAAAAGACATACACTGACACCAAGTAACACAGACACACACTGACACCCAGTAAAAAAGACATACACTGACACCAAGTCACAAAGACATACACTGATACCAAGTCACAAAGACATACACTGATGCCCAGTAACAAAGACACACACTTACACCAAGTAACACAGACATACACTGACACCAAGTAACAAAGACAAACAATTACACCAATTAACAAAGACATACACCTACACCAAGCATTTTGACATACACTGATACCAAGTAACACAGAGACACACTGACACCCAGTAAAAAAGACATACACTGACACCAAGTCACAAAGACACACACTGATAGCAAGTCACAAAGACATAATCTGATGCCCAGTAACAAAGACACACACTTACACCAAGTAGCAAAGACACACACTTACCCCAAGTCACACAGACAGACACTGACACCAAGTGACAAAGACAGACAATTACACTAAGTAACAAAGACATACACTTACACCAAGTATTTTGACATCAACTGACACCAAGTAACAAAGACATACACTGATATCCAGTAACACAGGCACACACTGGCGGTGGGGTGGTGGGGGGTGGGTGTTGGCACATTGGCGCAGTGGTTAGCACCGGAGCCTCACAGCTCCAGGAACCCGGGTTCGATTCTGGGTACTGCCTGTGCGGAGTTTGCAAGTTCTCCCTGTGTCTGCGTGGGTTTCCTCCCGGTGCTCCGGTTTCCTCCCACATGCCAACGACATGCAGGTTGATAGGTTAATTGGCCATCATAAATTGCCCCAAGTATAGGTAGATGGTAGGGAAATATATATGGATAGGTGGGGATGTGATAGGAATACGTGATCAGTGTAGGATTAGTGTAAATGGGTGGTTGATGGTCGGCACAGACTCTTTGGGCCGAAGGGCCTGTTTAATTGCTGTTTCTCGAAACTAAACTAAATAATGTCACCTCGTGTCACAGACACACACTGACACCCAGTACCACAATCAAACAAACACTGACAAACAGGAAAACAGAGAAACACTGATACACAGTAACAAAGACATACACTGACACCAGGTAACACAGACACACACTGACACCCTGTAAAAAAGACATACACTGACACCAAGTCACAAAGACATATACTGATAACAAGTCACAAAGACATACACTGATGCCCAGTAACAAAGACACACACTTACACCAAGTAACACAGACATACACTGACACCAAGTAACAAAGATATACACTTACACGAAGTAACAAAGACACACACTTACACCAAGTAACACAGACATACACTGACACCAAGTAAAAAAGACATACAATTACACCAAGTAACAAAGACATACACTTACACCAAGTATTTTGACATCCACTGACACAAAGTAACAAAGACATACACAGATAGCGAGTAACACAGACACACATGGACACCAAGTAACAAAGACACAGACTTACACCAAGTAACACAGACACACACTGACACCCAGTAACACAGACACACACTTACACCAAGTAACACAGACATACACTGACACCAAGTATCAAAGACCTACACTGATACCCAGTAACACAGGCGCACACTGACACCCAGTAACACAGACACACACTTACACCAAGTAAAAAAGACAGACCCTGATACCCAGGAACACAGACACACACTTACACCAAGTAACAAAGACATACACTGACACCCAGTAACAAAGACATACTCTGACACCCAGTAACACAGACACACACGGACACCAAGTAACAAAGACACACACTTACACCAAGTAACACAGACACACACTGACACCCAGTAACACAAACAAATACACTGACACCCAGTAACACAGACATAAACTGACACCAAGTAACAAAGACATGCACTGACACCCAGTAACACCGACACACACGGACACCAAGTAACAAAGACATACACTTACACCAAGTCACACAGACACACACTGACACCCAGTAACGCAGACACACACTTACACCAAGTAACACAGACATACACTGGCACCAAGTAACAAAGACATACACTGATACCCAGTAACACAGACACACACTTACACCAAATAACACAGACATACAGTGACACCAAGTAACAAAGACATGCACTGATACCCAGTAACACAGACACACACATACACCAAGTTAAAAAGACAGACACTGATACCCAGTAACACAGACACACACTTACACCAAGTAACAAAGACATACACTGACACCCAGTAACAAAGACATACTCTGACACCCAGTAACACAGACACACACGGACACCAAGTAACACAGACACACACTGACACCCAGTAACACAAACTAACACACTGACACCAAGTGACACAGACATACACTGACACCAAGGAACAAAGACAAACACTGATACCCAGTAACACAGGCACACTCTGGTGGAGGGGGATGCACATTGGCTCAGTGGTTAGCACCGCAGCCTCACAGCTCCAGGGACCCGGGTTCGATTCTGGGTACTGCGTGTGCGGAGTTTGCAAGTTCTCCCTGTGTCTGCGTGGGTTTCCTCCCGGTGCTCCGGTTTCCTCCCACATGCCAAAGACTTGCAGGTTGATAGGTTAATTGGCCATCATAAATTGCCCCTAGTATAGGTAGGTGGTAGGGAAATATATAGGGATAGGTGGGGATGTGATAGGAATACGGGATTAGTGTAGGATTAGTGTAAATGGGTGGTTGATGGTCGGCATAGACTCGGTGGGCCGAAGGGCCTGTTTAAGTGCTGTATCTCGAAACTAAACTAAATACTGACATCTAGTGTCACAGACACACACTGACACCCAGTAACACAAACAAACACACGCTGACACCCAGTAAACACAGAGAAACACTGATACACAGTAACAAAGACAAACAGTGACACCAAGTTACACAGACACACACTGACACCCAGTAAAAAGACATACACTGACACCAAGTCACAAAGACATACACTGACACCAAGTAAGAGAGACACACACTGACACCCAGTAAAAAAGACATACACTGACACCAAGTCACAAAGGCATACACTGATACCAAGTAACAAAGACATACACTGATGCCCAGTAACACAGACACACACTGACACCAAGTAACAAAGACATACTCTGACACCAAGTAACAAATTCATACATTTACACCAAGTAACAAAGACACACACTTACACCAAGTAACACAGACATACACTGACACCAAGTAACAAAGACAGACAATTACACCAAGTAACAAAGACATACACTGATACCAAGTCACAACGGCATACACTGATACCAAGTCACGAAGACATACACTGATGCCCAGTAACACAGACACACACTGACACCAAGTAACAAAGACATACACTGACACCAAGTAACAAATACAAACACTTACACCAAGTAACAAAGACACACACTTACACCAAGTAACACAGACATACACTGACACCAAGTAACAAAGACAGACAATTACACCAAGTAACAAAGACATACACTGATACCAAGTCACAAAGACATACACTGACACCAAGTAACAAAGACATACACTGATACCCAGTAACACAGACAAGGTCTTACACCAAGTAACACAGACATACAATGACACCAAGTAACAAAGACCTGCACTGATACTCAGTAACACAGACACACACTTACTCCAAGTAAAAAAGACAAACACTGATACCCAGTAACACAGACACACACTGACACCAAGTAACAAAGACACACACTTACACCAAGTAACACAGACATACACTGACACCAAGTAACAAAGACAGACAATTACACCAAGTAACAAAGACATACACTGATACCAAGTCACAAAGGCAGACACTGATACCAATTCACGAAGACATACACTGATGCCCAGTGACACAGACACACACTGACACCAAGTAACAAAGACATACACTGACACTAAGTAACAAATACATACACTTACACCAAGTAACAAAGACACACACTTACACCAAGTAACACAGACATACACTGACACCAAGTAACAAAGACAGACAATTACACCAAGTAACACTGATACCAAGTCACAAAGACATACACTGACACCAAGTAACAAAGACATACACTGATACCCAGTAACACAGACAAGGTCTTACACCAAGTAACACAGACATACAATGACACCAAGTAACAAAGACATGCACTGATACTCAGTAACACAGACACACACTTACACCAAGTAAAAAAGACAGACACTGATACCCAGTAACACAGACACACACTTACACCAAGTAACAAAGACATACACTGACACCATGTAACAAAGACATACACTGACACCCAGTAACACATACACACACAGACACCAAGTAACAAAGACATACACTTACACCAAGTAACACAGAAACACACTGACACCCAGTAACTCAGCCACACACTTACACCAAGTAACACAGACATACACTGACACCAGTAACAAAGACATACACTGACACCAAGTCACAGAGACACACACTGACACCAAGTCACAAATAAATACACTGACACCAAGTAACAAAGACATACACTGACACCAAGTAACAAAGACAGACAATTACACCAAGTAACAAAGACATACACTTGCACCAAGTATTTTGACATACACTGACACCAAGTAACAAAGACATACAATGACACCAAGTAACAAAGACATGCACTCATACCCAATCACACAGACACACACTTACACCAAGTAACTCAGACATACACTGACACCAAGTTACAAAGACATACACTGATACCCAGTAACACAGACACACACTTACACCAAGTAACAAAGACATACACTGACACCCAGTAACAAAGACATACACTGACACCCAGTAACACAGACACACACAGACACCAAGTAACAAAGACATACACTTACACCAAGTAACACAGAAACACACTGACACCCAATAACTCAGACACACACTTACACCAAGTAACACAGACATACACTGACACCAAGTTACAAAGACAGACTCTGATACGCAGTAACACAGACACACACTTACACCAAGTAACAAAGACACACACTTACACCAAGTAACACAGACATACACTGACACCAAGTAACAAAGACAGACAATTACACCAAGTAACAAAGACATACACTGATACCAAGTCACGAAGACATACACTATTGCCCAGTAACACAGACACACACTGACACCAAGTAACAAAGACATACACTGACACCAAGTAACAAATACATACACTTACACCAAGTAACAAAGACACACACTTACACCAAGTAACACAGACATACACTGACACCAAGTAACAAAGACAGACAATTACACCAGGTAACAAAGACATACACTGATACCAAGTCACAAATACATACAATGACACCAAGTAACAAAGACATGCACTGATACCCTGTAACACAGACACAGTCTTACACCAGGTAACACAGACATACAATGACACCAAGTAACAAAGACATGCACTGATACCCAGTAACACAGAAACACACTTACACCAAGTAAAAAAGACAGACACTGATACGCAGTAACACAGACACACACTTACACCAAGTAACAAAGACATACACTGACACCCAGTAACAAAGACATACACTGACACCCAGTAACACAAACACACACAGACACCAAGTAACAAAGACATACACTTACACCAAGTAACACAGAAACACACTGACACCAGTAACAAAGACATACACTGACACCAAGTAACAAAGACATAATCTGACACCAAGGAACAAAGACAGACAATTACACCAAGTAACAAATACATTCATTTGCACCAAGTAACACAGACAAACACTGACACCAAGTAACAAAGACACACACATACACCAATTACACAGACATACACTGACACCAAGTAACAAAGACATACACTGATACCCAGTAACACTGACTCACACTTACACCAAGTAACAAAGACAGACACTGTTACCCAGTAACACAGACACACACTAACACCAAGTCACTAAGACATACACTGACACCCAGTAACAAACAAAAACAATGACACCCAGTAACAAAGACACACACAGACACCAAGTAACAAAGACATACACTTACACCAAGTAACACAGAAACACACTGACACCAGTAACAAAGACACACACTTACACCAAGTAACACAGACATACACTGACACCAAGGAACAAAGACAGACAATTACACCAAGTAACAAAGACATTCATTTGCACCAAGTAACACAGACAAACACTGACACCAAGTAACAAAGACACACACATACACCAATTACACAGACACACACTAACACCAAGTCACTAAGACATACACTGAAACCCAGTAACAAACACAAACACTGACACCCAGTAACAAAGACACACACTGATACCCAGTAACAAAGACACACACTTACACCAAGTAACAAACAGATACACTGATACCCAGCAACGCAGACACACACTTACACCTAGTAGCAAAGACAGACACTGATACCCAGTAACACAGACATACCCTGACACAAAGTATCAAAGACATACACTGACACCAAGTAGCAAAGACATACACTTACAGCAAGTAACAAAGACATACACTGACACCAATTAACAAAGACATACACTTACACCAAGTAACAAAGACATACACTGACACCAAGTAACAAAGACAGACACTGACACCAAGAAGCAAAGACATACACTGATACCCAGTAACACTGACACACACTTACACCAAGTAACACAGACATACACTGACACCAAGTAACAAAGACATACACTGACACCAAGTAGCAAAGACATACACTGATACCCAGTAACACAGACACACACTTACACCAAGTAACAAAGGCAGACAATGACACCAAGTAACAAAGACATACACTGATACCCAGTAACACAGACACACACTTACTCCAAGTAACAGAGACATACACTGACACCAAGTAACAAAGACATACACTTACACCAAGTAACAAAGACATACACTGACACCAAGTAACAAAGACATACACTTACACCAAGTAACACAGACATAGACTGACACCAAATAACAAAGACACATACTTACACCAAGTACACAGACACACACTGACACCAAGTAACAAAGACATACAATGATACCCAGTAACACAGACAAACACTTACAGCAAGTAACAAAGACATACAATGACACAAAGTAACAAAGACATACACTTACAGCAAATAACACAGACATACACTGACACCAAGTAACAAAGACATACACTGACAACAACTAACAAAGACACACACTTACACCAAGTAACACAGACATACACTGACACCAATTAACAAAGACATGCACTTACAGCAAGTAAGTAAGACACACACTTACACCAAGCAGCACAGACCTACACTGACAGCAAGTAACAAAGACATACACTGATACCCAGCAACACAGACACACTATTACACCAAGTAACAAAGACAGACACTGATACCCAGTAACACAGACACACACTTACACCAAGAATCAAGGACACACACTGACACCAATTAACAAAGACAGACACTTAAACCAAGTAACACGGACACACACTTACACCAAGTAACAAAGACAGACACTGATACCCAGAAATGCTGACACACACTTACACCAAGTCACTAAGACACACACTGACACCAGTAACAGTGACAGACACTGATACCCAATCACACAGACACACACTTATACCAAGTAACAAAGACAGACACTGACATCCAGTAACAAAGACATACACTGACAACAAGTAACAAAGACATACACTGACACCAATTAACAAAGACATACACTGATACCCAGGAACACAGACACACAATTACACCAAGTAACAAAGACTTACACTGACACCAAGTCATAAAGACATACACTTACACCAAGTAACAAAGACATATACTGACACCAAGTAACAAAGACATACACTGATACCCAGCAACAAAGACAGACACTTGCACCAAGTAACAAAGACATACACTGACACCAAGTAACAAAGACATACACTTACACCAAGTAACACAGACATAGAATGACACCAAATAACAAAGACACACACTTAAACCAAGTACACAGACACACACTGACAACAAGTAACAAAGACATACACTGATACCCAGTAACACAGACAAACACTTACAGCAAGTAACAAAGACATACACTGACACAAAGTAACCAAGACATACACTTACAGCAAATAACACAGACATACACTGACACCAAGTAACAAAGACATACACTTACAACAACTAACAAAGACACACTCTTACACCAAGTAACACAGACATACACTGACACCAATTCACAAAGACATGCACTTACAGCAAGTAAGAAAGACACACACTTACACCAAGCAGCACAGACCTACACTGACAGCAAGTAACAAAGACATACACTGATACCCAGCAACACAGACACACTCTTACACCAAGTAACAAAGACAGACACTGATACCCAGTAACACTGACACACACTTACACTAAGAATCAAGGACAAACACTGACACCAATTGACAAAGACAGACACTTATACCAAGTAACACGGACACACACTTACACCAAGTCACTCCGACACACACTGACACCAGTAACAAAGACAGACACTGATACCCAATAACGCAGACACACACTTACACCAAGTAACAAAGACAGACACTGACATCCAGTAACAAAGACGCACACTTACACCAAGTCACAAAGACACACACTGACAACCAGTAACAAAGACATACACTGACACCCAGTAACAAAGACACACACTTACACCAAGTAACAAAGACATACACTGATACCCAGTAACACAGACACACAATTACACCAAGTAGCAAAGACATACACTGAAACCAAGTAACAAAGACATACACTGACACCAATTAACAAAGACATACACTGATACCCAGTAACACAGACACACACTTACACCAAGTAACAAAGACTTACACTGACACCAAGTCATAAAGACATACACTTACACCAAGTAACAAAGACATATACTGACACCAAGTAACAAAGACATACACTGATACCCAGCAACAAAGACAGACACTTACACCAAGTAACAAAGACATACACTGATACCCAGCAACAAAGACAGACACTTACACCAAGTAACAAAGACATACACTGACACCAAGTAACAAAGACATACAGTTACACCAGGTAACACAGACATACACTGACACCAAGTAACAAAGACATACACTTACACCAAGTAACAAAGACATACACTGACACCAAGTAACAAAGACATACACTGATACCCAGTAACACAGACACACACTTACACCAAGTAACACAGACACACACTTACACCTAGTAACAAAGACATCCCCTTACACCAAGTACAAAGACATACACTGACACCAAGCAACAAAGACATACAATGATACCCAGTATCACAGACACACACTTACACCAAGTAGCACAGACACACACAGACACCAAGTAACAAAGACGTACACTGATACCCAGTAACACAGAGACACACTTACACCAAGTAACAAAGACATACACTGATACCCAAAAACACAGACACACACTTACACCAAGTAACAAAGAGAGACACTGATACCCAGTAACACAGACATACACTTAGACCAAGTAGCACAGACACACACAGACACCAAGGAACAAAGACGTACACTGATACCCAGTAACACAGACACACACTTACAAAAGTAACACAGACACACACTTTCACCAAGTAACAAAGACAGACAATGACACCAAGTAACAAAGACATACACTGACACCCAGTAACACAGACACACACTTACACCAAGTAGCACGGACACACACAGACACCAAGTAACAAAGACGTACACTGATACCCAGTAACACAGAGACACACTTACACCAAGTAACAAAGACATACACTGATACCCAGCAACACAGACACACACTTACACCAAGTAACAAAGAGAGACACTGATACCCAGTAACACAGACATACACTTAGACCAAGTATCAAAGACATACACTGATACCAAGTAGCAAAGACAAACACTTACACCAAGTAATAAAGACATACACTGACACCAAGTAACAAAGACATACACTTACACCAAGTAACAAAGACAAACATTGACACCAAGTAACAAAGACATACACTTACACCAAGTAACACAGACATACACTGACACCAAGTAACACAGACATACACTGACACCAAGTAACAAACACATACACTCACACCAAGTAACAAAGTCATACACTGATACCCAGTAACACAGACACACACTTACAAAAGTAACACAGACACACACTTTCACCAAGTAACAAAGACAGACAATGACACCAAGTAACAAAGACATAAACTGATACCCAGTAACACAGACACACACTTACACCAAGTAACAGAGACATACACTGACACCAAGTAACAAAGGCATACACTTACACCAAGTAACAAAGATATGCACTGACAACAAGAAACAAAGACACACACTTACACCAAGTAACAAAGACATACACTGACACCAAGTAACAACGACACACACATACATCAAGTACACAGACATACACTGACACCAAGTAACAAAGACATACACTGATACCCGGTAACACAGACACACAATTACACCAAGTAACAAAGACAGACACTGATACCCAGTAACACAGACACACACTAACACCAAGTCACAAAGACATACACTGACACCCAGTAACAAAGACAAAAACTGACACCCAGTAACAAAGACACACACTGACACCAAGTAACAAAGACACACACTTACACCAAGTAACAAAGACATACACAGACACCAAGAAACAAAGACAGACACTGATACCCAGTAACACAGACACACACTTACACCAAGTAACAAAGACATACACTGATACCCAGCAACACAGGCACTCACTTACACCAAGTAACAAAGACATACACTTCCACCAAGTAACAAAGACATACACTGACACAAAGTAACAAAGACATACACTTACACCAAGTAACTAAGACAGACACTGATACCCAGTAACACAGACATACACTTACACCAAGTAACAAAGACATACACTGACACCAAGTAGCAAAGACATACACTTACACCAAGTAACAAAGACATACACTGACACCAAGTAACAAAGACATACACTTACACCAAGGAAAAAAGACATCCACTGACACCAAGTAACAAAGACATACACTTGCACCAAGTAACACAGACATACACTGACACCAAGTAACAAAGACATACACTTACACCAAGTAGCAAAGACATACACTGACACCAAGTAACAAAGACATAAACTGATACCCAGTAACACAGACACACACTTACACCAAGTAACACAGACATACACTGACACCAAGTAACAAAGACATACATTGACACCAAGTAACAAAGACATACATTGATACACAGTAACACAGACACACACTTACACAAAGTAACAAAGACGGACAATGACACCAACTAACAAAGACATGCACTGACACCCAGTAACAAAGACATACACTGACAACAAGTAACAAAGACAGACACTGATACCCAGTAACACAGACACACACTTCCACCAAGTAACAAAGACATAAACTGATACCCAGTAACACAGACACACCCTTACACCAAATAACACAGACACACACTTACACCTAGTAACAAAGACATCCACTTCCACCAAGTAACAAAGACATACACTGACACAAAGTAACAAAGACATACACTGATACCCAGTAACACAGGCACACACTTACACCAAGTAACAAAGTCATACACTGATACCCAATAACACAGACACACACTTACACCAACTAACACAGTCATAGACTGACACAAAGTAACAAAGACAGACACTGACACCCAGGAACACAGATACACACAGACACCCAGTAACACAGAGAAACACTTACTCAGAGTAACAAAGACATACACTGATACCCAGTAACACAGACACGCACTTACACCAAGTCACAAAGACATACACTGACACACAGTAACAAAGACATACACTTACACCAAGTAACAAAGACAAACACTGACACCAAGTAACAAAGACATACCCTGACACCAAGTAACACAGACATACACTGACACCAAGTAACACAGACATACACTTACACCAAGTAACAAAGACATACACTGACACCAAGTAACACAGACATACACTGACACCAAGTAACAAATACATACACTGACACCAAGTAACAAAGTCATACACTGATACCCAGTAACACAGACACGCACTTACACCAAGTCACAAAGACATACACTGACACACAGTAACAAAGACATACACTTACACCAAGTAACAAAGACAAACACTGACACCAAGTAACAAAGACATACCCTGACACCAAGCAACACAGACATACACTGACACCAAGTAACACAGACATACACTTACACCAAGTAACAAAGACATACACTGACACCAAGTAACACAGACATACACTGACACCAAGTAACAAATACATACACTGACACCAAGTAACAAAGTCATACACTGATACCCAGTAACACAGACACACACTTACACCAAGTAACACAGACACACACTTTCACGAAGTAACAAAGACAGACAATGTCACCAAGTAACAAAGACATACACTGATACCCAGTAACACAGACACACACTTACACCAAGTAACAGAGACATACACTGACACCAAGTATCAAAGGCATACACTTACACCAAGTAACAAAGATATGCACTGACAACAAGAAACAAAGACATACACTTACACCAAGTAACAAAGACATACACTGACACCAAGTAACAACGACACACACATACATCAAGTACACAGACATACACTGACACCAAGTAACAAAGACATACACTGATACCCAGTAACTCAGACACACAATTACACCAAGTAACAAAGACAGACACTGATACCCAGTAACACAGACACACACTAACACCAAGTCACAAAGACATACACTGACACCCAGTAACAAAGACAAAAACTGACACCCAGTAACAAAGACACACACTGACACCAACTAACAAAGACACACACTTACACCAAGTAACAAAGACATACACAGACACCAAGAAACAAAGACAGACACTGATACCCAGTAACACAGACACACACAGACACCAATGTAACAAAGACATACACTGACACCAAGTAACAAAGACATACATTGACACCAAGTAACAAAGACATACATTGATACCCAGTAACACAGACACACACTTACACAAAGTAGCAAAGACGGACAATGACACCAACTAACAAAGACATACACTTACACCAAGTACAAAGACAGACACTGACACCAAGCAACAAAGACATACAATGATACCCAGTATCACAGACATGCACTGACACCCAGTAACAAAGACATACACTGACAACAAGTAACAAAGACAGACACTGATACCCAGTAACACAGACACACACTTCCACCAAGTTACAAAGACATAAACTGATACCCAGTAACACAGACACACCCTTACACCAAATAACACAGACACACACTTACACCTAGTAACAAAGACATCCACTTCCACCAAGTAACAAAGACATACACTGACACAAAGTAACAAAGACATACACTGATACCCAGTAACACAGGCACACACTTACACCAAGTAACAAAGTCATACACTGATACCCAATAACACAGACACACACTTACACCAACTAACACAGTCATAGACTGACACAAAGTAACAAAGACAGACACTGACACCCAGGAACACAGATACACACAGACACCCAGTAACACAGAGAAACACTTACTCCAAGTAACAAAGACATACACTGATACCCAGTAACACAGACACGCACTTACACCAAGTCACAAAGACATACACTGACACACAGTAACAAAGACATACACTTACACCAAGTAACAAAGACAAACACTGACACCAAGTAACAAAGACATACCCTTACATCAAGTAACACAGACATACACTGACACCAAGTAACACAGACATACACTTACACCAAGTAACAAAGACATACACTGACACCAAGTAACAAAGTCATACACTGATACCCAGTAACACAGACACACACTTACACGAAGTAACACAGGCACACACTTTCACCAAGTAACAAAGACAGACAATGTCACCAAGTAACAAAGACATACACTGATACCCAGTAGCACAGACACACACTTACACCAAGTAACAGAGACATACACTGACACCAAGTATCAAAGGCATACACTTACACCAAGTAACAAAGATATGCACTGACAACAAGAAACAAAGACATACACTTACACCAATTAACAAAGACATACACTGACACCAAGTAACAACGACACACACATACATCAAGTACACAGACATACACTGACACCAAGTAACAAAGACATACACTGATACCCAGTAACTCAGACACACAATTACACCAAGTAGCAAAGACAGACACTGATACCCAGTAACACAGACACACACTAACACCAAGTCACAAAGACATACACTGACACCCAGTAACAAAGACAAAAACTGACACCCAGTAACAAAGACACACACTGACAACAACTAACAAAGACACACACTTACACCAAGTAACAAAGACATACACAGACACCAAGAAACAAAGACAGACACTGATACCCAGTAACACAGACACACATATACACCAATGTAACAAAGACATACACTGATACCCAGCAACACAGGCACACACTGACACCAAGTAACAAAGACATACACTGACACAAAGTTACAAAGACATACAATTACACCAAGTAACAAAGACAGACACTGATACCCAGTAACACAGACATACACTTAGACCAAGTATCAAAGACATACACTGACACCAAGTAGTAAAGACATACACTTACACCAAGTAACAAAGACATACACTGACACCAAGTAACAAAGACATACACTTACACCAAGGAAAAAAGACGTCCACTGACACCAAGTAACAAAGACATACACTTGCACCAAGTAACACAGACATACACTGACACCAAGTAACAAAGACATACACTTACACCAAGTAGCAAAGACATACACTGACACCAAGTAACAAAGACATAAACTGATACCCAGTAACACAGACACACACTTACACCAAGTAACACAGACATACACTGACACCAAGTAACAAAAACATACATTGACACCAAGTAACAAAGACATACATTGATACCCAGTAACACAGACACACACTTGCACAAAGTAACAAAGACGGACAATGACACCAACTAACAAAGACATACACTGATACACAGTAACACAGACACAAACTTACACCAAGTAACAGAGACTTACACTGACACCAAGTAACAAAGATATACACTTACACCAAGTAACAAAGACATGCACTGACACCAAGTAACAAAGACATAAACTTACACCCAGTAACAAAGACATACACTGACACCAAGTAACAAAGACATACACTTACACCAAGTAACACAGACACACACTGACACCAAGTAACAAAGGCACACACTTACACCAAGTACACAGACATACACTGACACCAAGTAACAAAGACATACACTGATACCCAGTAACACAGACACACACTTACTCCAAGTAACAAAGACAGACACTGATACCCAGTACCACAGACACACACTAACACCAAGTCACAAAGACATACACTGACACCCAGTAACAAAGACAAACACAGACACCCAGTAACAAAGACACACACTGACACGAAGTAACAAAGACACACACTGACACCAAGTAACAAAGACATGCACAGTCACCAGGTAACAACGACATACACTGATACCCAATAACACAGACACACACATACACCAAGTAACAAAGACATACACTGATACCCAGCAACACAGACACACACTTACACAAAGTATCACAGACAGACACAGACACCATGTAACAAAGACATACAATGACACCAGGTAACAAAGACATACACTGACACCAAGTAACAAAGACACACACTTACACTAAGTAACACAGACATGCACTTACACCAAGTAACAAAGACACACACTTACACCAAGTAACACAGACATACACGGACACCAAGTAACAAAGACTTACACTGATACCCAGTAACACAGACACACATTTACAAAAAGTAACAATGACAGACACTGATACCCAGCAACTCATACACACACTTACACCAAGTCACAAAGACATACACTGACACCCAGTAACAAAGGCATACACTGACACCCAGTAACAAAGTCACACAATGACACCAAGTAACAAAGGCACACACTGACACCAAGTAACAAAGACATACACTGATACCAAGTAACACAGACACACACTTACACCAAGTAACAAGGACATACAATGACACCAAGTAACAAAGAAATTCACTGATACCCAGTAACACAGACACACACTCACACCAAGTAACAAAGACATACACTGACACCAAGTAACAAAGACTTACACTGATACCCAGTAACACAGAAACACACTTCCACCAAGTAACAAAGACATACACTGATACTCAGTTACACAGACACACACGGATACCAAGGAACAAAGGCATACACTGACACACAGTAACAAAGACATACACTGACAACCAGTAACACAGACACACGGATACCAAGTAACAAAGACATACACTGACACCCATTAACAAAAACATACAATGACACCCAGTAACAAAGACATACACTGACATCAAGTAACAAAGACATACACTGACAGCAAGTTACAAAGACATACACTGATACCGAGACCCACAGACACACACTTACACCATGGAACAAAGACATACACTGATACTCAGTAATACAAACACACACTTACACCAAGTAACAAAGACATACACTGACACCAAGTAACAAAGACATACACTGACAGCAAGTAACAAAGACATACACTGATACCCAGTCACACAGACACACACTTACACCATGGAACAAAGACATACACTGATACTCAGTAACACAGACACACACTTACACCAAGTAACAAAGACATACACTGACACCAAGTAACAAAGACATACACTTACACCAAGTAACAAAGACATACACTGACACCAAGCAACAAAGACATACACTGATACCCAGTAACACAGACACACAATTACACCAAGTAACACAGACATACACTGACACCAAGTAACAAAGACATACACTTACACGAAGTAACAAAGACAGACAAGGACACGAAGTAACAAAGACATACACTTACACCAAGTAACATAGACATACACTGACATAAAGTAACAAAGACACACACTTACATGAAGTACACAGACATGCACTGACACCAAATAACAAAGACATACACTGATACCCAGTAACACAGATACACACTTACTCTAAGTAACAAATACAGAAACTGATACCCAGTACCACAGACACACACTAACACCAAGTCACAAAGACATACACTGACACCCAGTAACAAAGACAAACACTGACACCTAGTAACAAAGACACACACTGAAACGAAGTAACAAAGACACACACTGACACCAAGTAACAAAGACATACACAGTCACAAAGTAACAACGACATACACTGATACCCAATAACACAGACACACACTTACACCAAGTAACAAAGACATACACTGAGACCCAGTAACACAAACACACAATTACACCAAGTAACACAGACATACACTGACACCAAGTAACAAAGACAAACACTGACAACAAGTAACAAAGACATACACTGATACCCAGTAACACAGACACACACTTACACCAAGTAACAAAGACAGACAAAGACACCAAGTAACAAAGACACACACTTACACCAAGTACACAGACATACACTGACACCAAGTAACAAATACATGCAATGACACCAAGCAGCAAAGGCACACTCTGACACCAAGTAACAGAGACATACACTGATACCCAGTAACACAGGCAGACACTTACACCAAGTAACAAAGACATACACTGACACCAAGTAACAAAGACATACACTGATACCCAGTAACACAGACACACACTTACACCAAGTAACAAAGACAGACACTGATACTCAGTTACACAGACACACACTTACACCAAGTAACAAAGACATACACTGACACCAAGTAACAAAGGCACACACGGACACCAAGTAACAAAGACATACAATGACACCCATTAACAAAAATATACACTGACACCCTTTAACACAGACACACGCTTACACCAAGTAACAAAGACATACACTGACACCATGTAACAAAGACATACACTGATACCAATTAACAAAGACATACACTAATACCCTGTGACACAGACACACACTTACACCAAGTAACAAAGACATACACTGATACTCAGTAACACAGACACACACTTACACCAAGTAACAAAGACATACACTGACACCAAGTAACAAAGACATACACTTACACCAACTAACAAAGACATACACTGACACCAAGTAACAAAGACATACACTGACACCCAGTAACACAGACACACAATTACACCACGTAACACAGACATACACTGACACCAAGTAACAAAGACATACACTGATACCCAGTAACACAGACATACACTTACACCATGTAACAAAGACAGACAATGACACCAAGTAACAAAGACATACACTGATACCCAGCAACGCAGACACACACTTACACCAAGTAACAGAGACATACACTGACACCAAGTAACAAAGACATACTCTTACACCAAGTAACAAAGACATGCACTGACACCAAGTAACAAAGACATACACTTACACCAAGTAACAAAAACATACACTGACACCAAATCACAAAGGCACACACTTACACCAAGTACGCAGACATACACTGACACCAAGTAACTAAGACATACACTGACACCCAGTAACAAAGACATACACTGACACCGAGTAACATAGACACACACGGACACCAAGTAACAAAGACATATACTGACACCCATTAACAAAAACATACACTGACATGCAGTATCAAAGACATACACTGACACCAAGTAAGAAAGACATACACTGATACCCAGTAACACAGACACACACTTACACCAAGGAACAAAGACATACACTGATACTCAGTAACACAGAAACACACTTACACCAAGTAACAAAGACATACACTGACACCAAGTAACAAAGGCACACACGGACACCAAGTAACAAAGACATACACTGACACCCATTAACAAAAACATAAACTGACACCCAGTAACACAGAAACACACTTACACCAAGTAACAAAGACATACACTGACACCAAGTAACAAAGACATACACTGATACCCAGTGACACAGACACACACTTACACCAAGTAACAAAGACATACACTGATACTCAGTAACACAGACACACACTTACACCAAGTAACAAAGACATACAGTGACACCTAGTAACAATGATATACACTTACACCAAGTAACAAAGACATACACTGACACCAAGTAACAAAGACATACACTGATACCCAGTTAAAAAGACACACAATTACACCAAGTAACACAGACATACACTGAACCAAGTAACAAAGACAGACACTGATACCCAGTAACACAGACACACACTTACACCAAGTAACAAAGACAGACAATGACACCAACTAACAAAGACATGCACTGATTCCCAGCAACACAGACACACACGTACACCAAGTAACAGAGACATACACTTACACCAAGTAACAAAGACATGCACTGACAATAAGTAACAAAGACATACACTTACACCAAGCAACAAAAACATACACTGACACCAAGTAACAAAGACATACACTTACACCAAGTAACACAAACATACACTGACACCAAGTCACAAAGGCACACATTTACACCAAGTACGCATACATACACTGACACCAAGTAACTAAGACAAACACTGACACCCAGTAACACAGACACACATTTACACCAAGTAACAAAGACAGAAACTGATACCCAGTAACAAAGGCATACACTTACACCAAGTAACAAAGATATGCACTGACAACAAGAAACAAAGACATATACTTACACCAAGTAACAAAGACATACACTGACACCAAGTAACAAAGACACACACATCC
Organism: Heterodontus francisci; assembly: GCF_036365525.1. NCBI lineage: Eukaryota > Metazoa > Chordata > Chondrichthyes > Heterodontiformes > Heterodontidae > Heterodontus > Heterodontus francisci. The sequence continues at coordinate 10,428,794 of NC_090409.1, read as the reverse complement.
ATCAAGTACACAGACATACACTGACACCAAGTAACAAAGACATACACTGATACCCAGTAACACAGACACACAATTACACCAAGTAACAAAGACAGACACTGATACCCAGTAACACAGACAGACACTAACACCAAGTCACAAAGACATACACTGACAACCAGTAACAAAGACAAACACTGACACCCAGTAACAAAGACACACACTGACACCAAGTAACAAAGACACACACTTACACCAAGTAACAAAGACATACACAGACACCAAGAAACAAAGACAGACACTGATACCCAGTAACACGGACACACACTTACACCAAGTAACAAAGACATACACTGATACCCAGCAACACAGGCACACACTTACACCAAGTAACAAAGACATACACTTCCACCAAGTAACAAAGACATACACAGACACAAAGTAACAAAGACATACACTTACACCAAGTAACAAAGACAGACACTGATACCCAGTAACACAGACATACACTTACACCAAGTATCAAAGACATACACTGACACCAAGTAGCAAAGACATACACTTACACCAAGTAACAAAGACATACACTGACACCAAGTAACAAAGACATACACTAACACCAAGGAACAAAGACATCCACTTACACCAAGTAACACAGACATACACTGACACCAAGTAACAAAGACATACACTTACACCAAGTAACAAAGACATACACTGACACCAAGTAACAAAGACATAAACTGATACCCAGTAACACAGACACACACTTACACCAAGTAACACAGACATACACTGACACCAAGTAACAAAGACATACATTGACACCAAGTAACAAAGACATACATTGATACCCAGTAACACAGACACACACTTACACAAAGTAACAAAGACAGACAATGACACCAACTAACAAAGACATACACTGATACACAGTAACACAGACACACAATTACACCAAGTAACAGAGACTTACATTGACACCAAGTAACAAAGACATACACTTAGACCAAGTAACAAAGACATGCACTGACACCAAGTAACAAAGACATACACTTACACCAAGTAACACAGACACACTCTGACACCAAGTAACAAAGACAAACTCTTGCACCAAGTACACAGACAGACACTGACACCAAGTAACAAAGACACACACTTACACCAAGTAACACAGACATGCACGGACACCAAGTAACAAAGACTGACACTGAAACCCAGTAACACAGACACACATTTACAAAAAGTAACAATGACAGACACTGATACCCAGCAACTCATACACACACTTACACCAAGTCACAAAGACATACACTGACACCCAGTAACAAAGGCATACACTGACACCCAGTAACAAAGTCACACAATGACACCAAGTAACAAAGGCACATACTGACACCAAGTAACAAAGACATACACTGATACCCTGTAACACAGACACACACTTACACCAAGTAACAAGGACATACACTGACACCAAGTAACAAAGAAATTCACTGATACCCAGTAACACAGACACACACTCACACCAAGTAACAAAGACATACACTGGCACCAAGTAACAAAGACTTACACTGATACCCAGTAACACAGACACACACTTACACCAAGTAACAAATACATACACTGATACTCAGTTACACAGACACACACGGATACCAAGTAACAAAGGCATACACTGACACACAGTAACAAAGACATGCACTGACACCCAGTAACACAGACACACGGATACCAAGTAACAAAGACATACTCTGACACCCATTAACAAAAACATACAATGACACCCAGTAACAAAGACATACACTGACATCAAGTAACAAAGACATACACTGACAGCAAGTAACAAAGACATACAATGATACTCAGTCCCACAGACACACATTTACACCATGGAACAAAGACATACACTAATACTCAGTAACACAGACACACACTTACACCAAGTAACAAAGACATACACTGACACCAAGTAACAAAGACATGCACTGACAGCAAGTAACAAACACATACAGTGATACCCAGTCACACAGACACATACTTACACCATGGAACAAAGACAGACACTGATACTCAGTAACACAGACACACACTTACACCAAGTAACAAAGACATGCACTGACACCAAGTAACAAAGACATACACTTACAACAAGTAACAAAGACAACACTGACACCAAGTAACAATGACATACACTGATACCCAGTAACACAGACACACAATTACACCAAGTAACACAGACATACACTGACACCAAGTTAGAAAGACATACACTTACTCTCAGTAACAAAGACAGACACTGATACCCGGTACCACAGACACACACTAACAACAAGTCACAAAGACATTCACTGAAACCCAGTAACAAAGACAAACACTGACACCTAGTAACAAAGACACACACTGACACGAAGTAACAAAGACACACACTTACACCAAGAAACAAAGACAGACACTGATACCCAGTAACACAGACACACATTTACACCAAGTAACAAAGACATACACTGATACCCAGCAACACAGGCACACACTTACACCAAGTAACAAAGACATACACTTCCACCAAGAAACAAAGACATACACTGACACAAAGTAACAAAGACATACACTTACACCAAGTAACAAAGACAGACACTGATACCCAGAAACACAGACATACACTTACACCAAGTATCAAAGACATACACTGACACCAAGTAGCAAAGACATACACTTACACCAAGTAACAAAGACATACACTGACACCAAGTAACAAAGACATACACTTACACCAAGGAAAAAAGACATCCACTGACACCAAGTAACAAAGACATACACTTGCACCAAGTAACACAGACATACACTGACACCAAGTAACAAAGACATACACTTACACCAAGTAGCAAAGACATACACTGACACCAAGTAACAAAGAGATAAACTGATACCCAGTAACACAGACACACACTTACACCAAGTAACACAGACATACACTGACGCCAAGTAACAAAAACATACATTGACACCAAGTAACAAAGACATACATTGATACCCAGTAACACAGACACACACTTACACAAAGTAACAAAGACGGACAATGACACCAACTAACAAAGACATACACTGATACACAGTAACACAGACACACACTTACACCAAGTAACAGAGACTTACACTGACACCAAGTAACAAAGATATACACTTACACCAAGTAACAAAGACATGCACTGACACCAAGTAACAAAGACATACACTTAATCCCAGTAACAAAGACATACACTGACACCAAGTAACAAAGACATACACTTACACCAAGTAACACAGACACACTCTGACACCAAGTAACAAAGACAAACTCTTGCACCAAGTACACAGACATACACTGACACCAAGTAACAAAGACATACACTGATATCCAGTAACACAGACACACACTTATTCCAAGTAACAAAGACAGACACTGATACCCAGTGACACAGACACACATTAACACCAAGTCACAAAGACATACACTGACACCCAGTAACAAAGACAAACACAGACACCCAGTAACAAAGTCACACACTGACACGAAGTAACAAAGACACACACTGACACCAAGTAACAAAGACATACACAGTCACCAAGTAACAACGACATACACTGATACCCAATAACACAGACACACACATACACCAAGTAACAAAGACATACACTGATACCCAGCAACACAGACACACACTTACACCAAGTATCACAGACATACACAGACACCAAGTAACAAAGACATACACTGATACCCAGTGACACAGACACACACTTACACCATGTAACAAAGACATACAATGACACCAAGTAACAAAGACATACACTGACACCAAGTAACAAAGACACACACTTACACCAAGTAACACAGACATGCACTGACACCAAGTAACAAAGACACACACTTACACCAAGTAACACAGACATGCACGGACACCAAGTAACAAAGACTGACACTGAAACCCAGTAACACAGACACACATTTACAAAAAGTAACAATGACAGACACTGATACCCAGCAACTCATACACACACTTACACCAAGTCACAAAGACATACACTGACACCCAGTAACAAAGGCATACACTGACACCCAGTAACAAAGTCACACAATGACACCAAGTAACAAAGGCACACACTGACACCAAGTAACAAAGACATACACTGATACCCTGTAACACAGACACACACTTACACCAAGTAACAAGGACATACACTGACACCAAGTAACAAAGAAATTCACTGATACCCAGTAACACAGACACACACTCACACCAAGTAACAAAGACATACACTGGCACCAAGTAACAAAGACTTACACTGATACCCAGTAACACAGACACACACTTAAACCAAGTAACAAAGACATACACTGATACTCAGTTACACAGACACACACGGATACCAAGTAACAAAGGCAAACACTGACACACAGGAACAAAGACATGCACTGACACCCAGTAACTCAGACACACGGATACCAAGTAACAAAGACATACACTGACACCCATTAACAAAAACATACAATGACACCCAGTAAAAAAGACATACACTGACATCAAGTAACAAAGACATACACTGACAGCAAGTAACAAAGACATACACTGATACTCAGTCCCACAGACACACATTTACACCATGGAACAAAGTCATACACTGATACTCAGTAACACAGACACACACTTACACCAAGTAACAAAGACATACACTGACACCAAGTAACAAAGACATGCACTGACAGCAAGTAACAAAGACATACAGTGATACCCAGTCACACAGACACACACTTACACCATGGAACAAAGACATACACTGATACTCAGTAACACAGACACACACTTACACCAAGTAACAAAGACATACACTGACACCAAGTAACAAAGACATACACTTACACCAAGTAACAAAGACAACACTGACACCAAGTAACAAAGACATACACTGATACCCAGTAACACAGCCACACAATTACACCAAGTAACACAGACATACACTGACACAAAGTTAGAAAGACATACACTTACTCTAAGTAACAAAGACAGACACTGATACTCAGTACCACAGACACACACTAACACCAAGTCACAAAGACATTCACTGAAACCCAGTAACAAAGACAAACACTGACACCTAGTAACAAAGACACACACTGACACGAAGTAACAAAGACACACACTTACACCAAGAAACAAAGACAGACACTGATACCCAGTAACACAGACACACACTTACACCAAGTAACAAAGACATACACTGATACCCAGCAACACAGGCACACACTTACACCAAGTAACAAAGACATACACTGACACCAAGTAACAAAGACATAAACTGATACCCAGTAACACAGACACACACTTACACCAAGTAACACAGACATACACTGACACCAAGTAACAAAGACATACATTGACACCAAGTAACAAAGACATACATTGATACCCAGTAACACAGACACACACTTACACAAAGTAACAAAGACAGACAATGACACCAACTAACAAAGACATACACTGATACACAGTAACACAGACACACAATTACACCAAGTAACAGAGACTTACATTGACACCAAGTAACAAAGACATACACTTAGACCAAGTAACAAAGACATGCACTGACACCAAGTAACAAAGACATACACTTACACCAAGTAACACAGACACACTCTGACACCAAGTAACAAAGACAAACTCTTGCACCAAGTACACAGACAGACACTGACACCAAGTAACAAAGACACACACTTACACCAAGTAACACAGACATGCACGGACACCAAGTAACAAAGACTGACACTGAAACCCAGTAACACAGACACACATTTACAAAAAGTAACAATGACAGACACTGATACCCAGCAACTCATACACACACTTACACCAAGTCACAAAGACATACACTGACACCCAGTAACAAAGGCATACACTGACACCCAGTAACAAAGTCACACAATGACACCAAGTAACAAAGGCACATACTGACACCAAGTAACAAAGACATACACTGATACCCTGTAACACAGACACACACTTACACCAAGTAACAAGGACATACACTGACACCAAGTAACAAAGAAATTCACTGATACCCAGTAACACAGACACACACTCACACCAAGTAACAAAGACAGACACTGGCACCAAGTAACAAAGACTTACACTGATACCCAGTAACACAGACACACACTTACACCAAGTAACAAATACATACACTGATACTCAGTTACACAGACACACACGGATACCAAGTAACAAAGGCATACACTGACACACAGTAACAAAGACATGCACTGACACCCAGTAACACAGACACACGGATACCAAGTAACAAAGACATACTCTGACACCCATTAACAAAAACATACAATGACACCCAGTAACAAAGACATACACTGACATCAAGTAACAAAGACATACACTGACAGCAAGTAACAAAGACATACAATGATACTCAGTCCCACAGACACACATTTACACCATGGAACAAAGACATACACTAATACTCAGTAACACAGACACACACTTACACCAAGTAACAAAGACATACACTGACACCAAGTAACAAAGACATGCACTGACAGCAAGTAACAAACACATACAGTGATACCCAGTCACACAGACACATACTTACACCATGGAACAAAGACAGACACTGATACTCAGTAACACAGACACACACTTACACCAAGTAACAAAGACATGCACTGACACCAAGTAACAAAGACATACACTTACAACAAGTAACAAAGACAACACTGACACCAAGTAACAATGACATACACTGATACCCAGTAACACAGACACACAATTACACCAAGTAACACAGACATACACTGACACCAAGTTAGAAAGACATACACTTACTCTCAGTAACAAAGACAGACACTGATACCCGGTACCACAGACACACACTAACAACAAGTCACAAAGACATTCACTGAAACCCAGTAACAAAGACAAACACTGACACCTAGTAACAAAGACACACACTGACACGAAGTAACAAAGACACACACTTACACCAAGAAACAAAGACAGACACTGATACCCAGTAACACAGACACACATTTACACCAAGTAACAAAGACATACACTGATACCCAGCAACACAGGCACACACTTACACCAAGTAACAAAGACATACACTTCCACCAAGTAACAAAGACATACACTGACACAAAGTAACAAAGACATACACTTACACCAAGTAACAAAGACAGACACTGATACCCAGAAACACAGACATACACTTACACCAAGTATCAAAGACATACACTGACACCAAGTAGCAAAGACATACACTTACACCAAGTAACAAAGACATACACTGACACCAAGTAACAAAGACATACACTTACACCAAGGAAAAAAGACATCCACTGACACCAAGTAACAAAGACATACACTTGCACCAAGTAACACAGACATACACTGACACCAAGTAACAAAGACATACACTTACACCAAGTAGCAAAGACATACACTGACACCAAGTAACAAAGAGATAAACTGATACCCAGTAACACAGACACACACTTACACCAAGTAACACAGACATACACTGACGCCAAGTAACAAAAACATACATTGACACCAAGTAACAAAGACATACATTGATACCCAGTAACACAGACACACACTTACACAAAGTAACAAAGACGGACAATGACACCAACTAACAAAGACATACACTGATACACAGTAACACAGACACACACTTACACCAAGTAACAGAGACTTACACTGACACCAAGTAACAAAGATATACACTTACACCAAGTAACAAAGACATGCACTGACACCAAGTAACAAAGACATACACTTAATCCCAGTAACAAAGACATACACTGACACCAAGTAACAAAGACATACACTTACACCAAGTAACACAGACACACTCTGACACCAAGTAGCAAAGACAAACTCTTGCACCAAGTACACAGACATACACTGACACCAAGTAACAAAGACATACACTGATATCCAGTAACACAGACACACACTTATTCCAAGTAACAAAGACAGACACTGATACCCAGTGACACAGACACACATTAACACCAAGTCACAAAGACATACACTGACACCCAGTAACAAAGACAAACACAGACACCCAGTAACAAAGTCACACACTGACACGAAGTAACAAAGACACACACTGACACCAAGTAACAAAGACATAAACAGTCACCAAGTAACAACGACATACACTGATACCCAATAACACAGACACACACATACACCAAGTAACAAAGACATACACTGATACCCAGCAACACAGACACACACTTACACCAAGTATCACAGACATACACAGACACCAAGTAACAAAGACATACACTGATACCCAGTGACACAGACACACACTTACACCATGTAACAAAGACATACAATGACACCAAGTAACAAAGACATACACTGACACCAAGTAACAAAGACACACACTTACACCAAGTAACACAGACATGCACTGACACCAAGTAACAAAGACACACACTTACACCAAGTAACACAGACATGCACGGACACCAAGTAACAAAGACTGACACTGAAACCCAGTAACACAGACACACATTTACAAAAAGTAACAATGACAGACACTGATACCCAGCAACTCATACACACACTTACACCAAGTCACAAAGACATACACTGACACCCAGTAACAAAGGCATACACTGGCACCCAGTAACAAAGTCACACAATGACACCAAGTAACAAAGGCACACACTGACACCAAGTAACAAAGACATACACTGATACCCTGTAACACAGACACACACTTACACCAAGTAACAAGGACATACACTGACACCAAGTAACAAAGAAATTCACTGATACCCAGTAACACAGACACACACTCACACCAAGTAACAAAGACATACACTGGCACCAAGTAACAAAGACTTACACTGATACCCAGTAACACAGACACACACTTAAACCAAGTAACAAAGACATACACTGATACTCAGTTACACAGACACACACGGATACCAAGTAACAAATGCAAACACTGACACACAGGAACAAAGACATGCATTGACACCCAGTAACTCAGACACACGGATACCAAGTAACAAAGACATACACTGACACCCATTAACAAAAACATACAATGACACCCAGTAAAAAAGACATACACTGACATCAAGTAACAAAGACATACACTGACAGCAAGTAACAAAGACATACACTGATACTCAGTCCCACAGACACACATTTACACCATGGAACAAAGACATACACTGATACTCAGTAACACAGACACACACTTACACCAAGTAACAAAGACATACACTGACACCAAGTAACAAAGACATGCACTGACAGCAAGTAACAAAGACATACAGTGATACCCAGTCACACAGACACACACTTACACCATGGAACAAAGACATACACTGATACTCAGTAACACAGACACACACTTACACCAAGTAACAAAGACATACACTGACACCAAGTAACAAAGACATACACTTACACCAAGTAACAAAGACAACACTGACACCAAGTAACAAAGACATACACTGATACCCAGTAACACAGCCACACAATTACACCAAGTAACACAGACATACACTGACACAAAGTTAGAAAGACATACACTTACTCTAAGTAACAAAGACAGACACTGATACCCAGTACCACAGACACACACTAACACCAAGTCACAAAGACATTCACTGAAACCCAGTAACAAAGACAAACACTGACACCTAGTAACAAAGACACACACTGACACGAAGTAACAAAGACACACACTTACACCAAGAAACAAAGACAGACACTGATACCCAGTAACACAGACACACACTTACACCAAGTAACAAAGACATACACTGATACCCAGCAACACAGGCACACACTTACACCAAGTAACAAAGACATACACTTCCACCAAGTAACAAAGACATACACTTACACAAAGTAACAAAGACATACACTTACACCAAGTAACAAAGACAGACACTGATACCCAGAAACACAGACATACACTTACACCAAGTATCAAAGACATACACTGACACCAAGTAGCAAAGACATACACTTACACCAAGTAACAAAGACATACACTGACACCAAGTAACAAAGACATACACTTACACCAAGGAAAAAAGACATCCACTGACACCAAGTAACAAAGACATACACTTGCACCAAGTAACACAGACATACACTGACACCAAGTAACAAAGACAGGCACTTACACCAAGTAGCAAAGACATACACTGACACCAAGTAACAAAGAGATAAACTGATACCCAGTAACACAGACACACACTTACACCAAGTAACACAGACATACACTGACGCCAAGTAACAAAAACATACATTGACACCAAGTAACAAAGACATACATTGATACCCAGTAACACAGACACACACTTACACAAAGAAACAAAGACGGACAATGACACCAACTAACAAAGACATACACTGATACACAGTAACACAGACACACACTTACACCAAGTAACAGAGACTTACACTGACACCAAGTAACAAAGATATACACTTACACCAAGTAACAAAGACATGCACTGACACCAAGTAACAAAGACATACACTTAATCCCAGTAACAAAGACATACACTGACACCAAGTAACAAAGACATACACTTACACCAAGTAACACAGACACACACTGACACCAAGTAACAAAGACACACACTTACACCAAGTACACAGACATACACTGACACCAAGTAACAAAGACATACACTGATACCCAGTAACACAGACACACACATACTCCAAGTAACAAAGACAGACACTGATACCCAGTACCACAGACACACACTAACACCAAGTCACAAAGACATACACTGACACCCAGTAACAAAGACAAACAGAGACACGCAGTAACAAAGACACACACTGACACGAAGTAACAAAGACACACACTGACACCAAGTAACAAAGACATGCACAGTCACCAGGTAACAACGACATACACTGATACCCAATAACACAGACACACACATACACCAAGTTAGAAAGACATACACTGATACCCAGCAACACAGACACACACTTACACAAAGTATCACAGACATACACAGACACCAAGTAACAAAGACATACACTGATACCCAGTCACACAGACACACACTTACACCATGTAACAAAGACATACAATGACACCAAGTAACAAAGACATACACTGACACCAAGTAAAAAAGACACACACTTACACCAAGTAACACAGACATGCACTGACACCAAGTAACAAAGACACACACTTACACCAAGTAACACAGAGATACACGGACACCAAGTAACAAGGACTTTCACTGATACCCAGTAACACAGACACACATTTACAAAAAGTAACAATGACAGACACTGATACCCAGCAACTCATACACACACTTACACCAAGTCACAAAGACATACACTGACACCCAGTAACAAAGGCATACACTGACACCCAGTAACAAAGTCACACAATGACACCAAGTAACAAAGGCACACACTGACACCAAGTAACAAAGACATACACTGATACCCAGTAACACAGACACACACTTACACCAAGTAACAAGGACATACACTGACACCAAGTAACAAAGAAATTCACTGATACCCAGTAACACAGACACACACTCACACCAAGTAACAAAGACATACACTGCCACAAAGTAACAAAGACTTACACTGATACCCAGTAACACAGAAACACACTTACACCAAGTAACAAAGACATACACTGATACTCAGTTACACAGACACACACGGATACCAAGGAACAAAGGCATACACTGACACACAGTAACAAAGACATACACTGACAACCAGTAACACAGACACACGGATACCAAGTAACAAATACATACACTGACACCCATTAACAAAAACATACAATGACACCCAGTAACAAAGACATACACTGACATCAAGTAACAAAGACATACACTGATACCCAGTCCCACAGACACACACTTACACCATGGAACAAAGACATACACTGATACTCAGTAATACAAACACACACTTACACCAAGTAACAAAGACATACACTGACACCAAGTAACAAAGACATGCACAGTCACCAGGTAACAACGACATACACTGATACCCAATAACACAGACACACACATACACCAAGTAACAAAGACATACACTGATACCCAGCAACACAGACACACACTAACACAAAGTATCACAGACATACACAGACAACAAGTAACAAAGACATACACTGATACCCAGTCGCACAGACACACACTTACACCATGTAACAAAGACATACAATGACACCAAGTAACAAAGACATACACTGACACCAAGTAAAAAAGACACACACTTACACCAAGTAACAAAGACATACACTTCCACCAAGTAACAAAGACATACACTGACACAAAGTAACAAAGACATACACTTACACCAAGTAACAAAGACATACACTGATACCCAGCAACACAGGCACACACTTACACCAAGTAACAAAGACATACACTTCCACCAAGTAACAAAGACATACACTGACACAAAGTAACAAAGACATACACTTACACCAAGTAACAAAGACAGACACTGATACCCAGAAACACAGACATACACTTACACCAAGTATCAAAGACATACACTGACACCAAGTAGCAAAGACATACACTTACACCAAGTCACAAAGACATACACTGACACCAAGTAACAAAGACATACACTTACACCAAGGAAAAAAGACATCCACTGACACCAAGTAACAAAGACATACACTTGCACCAAGTAACACAGACATACACTGACACCAAGTAACAAAGACATACACTTACACCAAGTAGCAAAGACATACACTGACACCAAGTAACAAAGAGATAAACTGATACCCAGTAACACAGACACACACTTACACCAAGTAACACAGACATACACTGACGCCAAGTAACAAAAACATACATTGACACCAAGTAACAAAGACATACATTGATACCCAGTAACACAGACACACACTTACACAAAGTAACAAAGACGGACAATGACACCAACTAACAAAGACATACACTGATACACAGTAACACAGACACACACTTACACCAAGTAACAGAGACTTACACTGACACCAAGTAACAAAGATATACACTTACACCAAGTAACAAAGGCATGCACTGACACCAAGTAACAAAGACATACACTTAACCCCAGTAACAAAGACATACACTGACACCAAGTAACAAAGACATACACTTACACCAAGTAACACAGACACACACTCACACCAAGTAACAAAGACACACACTTACACCAAGTACACAGACATACACTGACACCAAGTAACAAAGACATACACTGATACCCAGTAACACAGACACACACTTACTCCAAGTAACAAAGACAGACACTGATACCCAGTACCACAGACACACACTAACACCAAGTCACAAAGACATACACTGACACCCAGTAACAAAGACAAACACAGACACCCAGTAACAAAGACACACACCGACACGAAGTAACAAAGACACACACTGACACCAAGTAACAAAGACATGCACAGTCACCAGGTAACAACGACATACACCGATACCCAATAACACAGACACACACATACACCAAGTAACAAAGACATACACTGATACCCAGCAACACAGACACACACTTACACAAAGTATCACAGACATACACAGACACCAAGTAACAAAGACATACACTGATACCCAGTCACACAGACACACACTTACACCATGTAACAAAGACATACAATGACACCAAGTAACAAAGACATACACTGACACCAAGTAAAAAAGACACACACTTACACCAAGTAACACAGACATGCACTGACACCAAGTAACAAAGACACACACTTACACCAAGTAACACAGACATACACGGACACCAAGTAACAAAGACTTTCACTGATACCCAGTAACACAGACACACACTTACTCCAAGTAACAAAGACAGACACTGATACCCAGTACCACAGACACACACTAACACCAAGTCACAAAGACATACACTGACACCCAGTAACAAAGACAAACACAGACACCCAGTAACAAAGACACACACCGACACGAAGTAACAAAGACACACACTGACACCAAGGAACAAAGACATGCACAGTCACCAGGTAACAACGACATACACTGATACCCAATAACACAGACACACACATACACCAAGTAACAAAGACATACACTGATACCCAGCAACACAGACACACACTTACACAAAGTATCACAGACATACACAGACACCAAGTAACAAAGACATACACTGATACCCAGTCACACAGACACACACTTACACCATGTAACAAAGACATACAATGACACCAAGTAACAAAGACATACACTGACACCAAGTAAAAAAGACACACACTTACACCAAGTAACACAGACATGCACTGACACCAAGTAACAAAGACACACACTTACACCAAGTAACACAGACATACACGGACACCAAGTAACAAAGACTTTCACTGATACCCAGTAACACAGACACACATTTACAAAAAGTAACAATGACAGACACTGATACCCAGCAACTCATACACACACTTACACCAAGTCACAAAGACATACACTGACACCCAGTAACAAAGGCAAACACTGACACCCAGTAACAAAGTCACACAATGATACCAAGTAACAAAGGCACACACTGACACCAAGTAACAAAGACATACACTGATACCCAGTAACACAGACACACGCTTACACCAAGTAACAAGGACATACACTGACACCAAGTAACAAAGAAATTCACTGATACCCAGTAACACAGACACACACTCACACCAAGTAACAAAGACATACACTGACACCAAGTAACAAAGACTTACACTGATACCCAGTAACACAGAAACACACTTACACCAAGTAACAAAGACATACACTGATACTCAGTTACACAGACACACACGGATACCAAGGAACAAAGGCATACACTGACACACAGTAACAAAGACATACACTGACAACCAGTAACACAGACACACGGATACCAAGTAACAAAGACATACACTGACACCAATTAACAAAAACATACAATGACACCCAGTAACAAAGACATACACTGACATCAAGTAACAAAGACATACACTGACAGCAAGTAACAAAGACATACACTGATATCCAGTCCCACAGACACACACTTACACCATGGAACAAAGACATACACTTATACTCAGTAATACAAACACACACTTACACCAAGTAACAAAGACATACACTGAAACCAAATAACAAAGACATGCACAGTCACCAGGTAACAACGACATACACTGATACCCAATAACACAGACACACACATACACCAAGTAACAAAGACATGCACTGATACCCAGCAACACAGACACACACTTACACAAAGTATCACAGACATACACAGACACCAAGTAACAAAGACATACACTGATACCCAGTCACACAGACACACACTTACACCATGTAACAAAGACATACAATGACACCAAGTAACAAAGACATACACTGACACCAAGTAAAAAAGACACACACTTACACCAAGTAACACAGACATGCACTGACACCAAGTAACAAAGACACACACTTACACCAAGTAACACAGACATACACGGACACCAAGTAACAAAGACTTTCACTGATACCCAGTAACACAGACACACATTTACAAAAAGTAACAATGACAGACACTGATACCCAGCAACTCATACACACACTTACACCAAGTCACAAAGACATACACTGACACCCAGTAACAAAGGCATACACTGACACCCAGTAACAAAGTCACACAATGACACCAAGTAACAAAGGCACACACTGACACCAAGTAACAAAGACATACACTGATACCCAGTAACACAGCCATACACTTACACCAAGTAACAAGGACATACACTGACACCAAGTAACAAAGAAATTCACTGATACCCAGTAACACAGACACACACTCACACCAAGTAACAAAGACATACACTGACACCTTGTAACAAAGACTTACACTGATACCCAGTAACACAGAAACACACTTACACCAAGTAACAAAGACATACACTGATACTCAGTTACACAGACACACACGGATACCAAGGAACAAAGGCATACACTGACACACAGTAACAAAGACATACACTGACAACCAGTAACACAGACACACGGATACCAAGTAACAAAGACATACACTGACACCCATTAACAAAAACATACAATGACACCCAGTAACGAAGACATACACTGACATCAAGTAACAAAGACATACACTGACAGCAAGTAACAAAGACATACACTGACACCCAGTAACAAAGTCACACAATGACACCAAGTAACAAAGGCACACACTGACACCAAGTAACAAAGACATACACTGATACCCAGTAACACAGACACACACTTACACCAAGTAACAAGGACATACACTGACACCAAGTAACAAAGAAATTCACTGATACCCAGTAACACAGACACACACTCATACCAAGTAACAAAGACATACACTGACATCAAGTAACAAAGACATACACTGACAGCAAGTAACAAAGACATACACTGACACCCAGTAACAAAGTCACACAATGACACCAAGTAACAAAGGCACACACTGACACCAAGTAACAAAGACATACACTGATACCCAGTAACACAGACACACACTTACACCAAGTAACAAGGACATACACTGACACCAAGTAACAAAGAAATTCACTGATACCCAGTAACACAGACACACACTCATACCAAGTAACAAAGACATACACTGACACCAAGTAACAAAGACTTACACTGATACCCAGTAACACAGAAACACACTTACACCAAGTAACAAAGACATACACTGATACTCAGTTACACAGACACACACGGATACCAAGGAACAAAGGCATACACTGACACACAGTAACAAAGACATACACTGACACCCATTAACAAAAACATACAATGACACCCAGTAACAAAGACATACACTGACATCAAGTAACAAAGACATACACTGACAGCAAGTAACAAAGACATACACTGATACCCAGTCCCACAGACACACACTTACACCATGGAACAAAGACATACACTGATACTCAGTAATACAAACACACACTTACACCAAGTAACAAAGACATACACTGACACCAAGTAACAAAGACATACACTGACAGCAAGTAACAAAGACATACACTGATACCCAGTCACACAGACACACACTTACACCATGGAACAAAGACATACACTGATACTCAGTAACACAGACACACACTTACACCAAGTAACAAAGACATACACTGATACCCAGTAACACAGACACACAATTACACCAAGTAACACAGACATGCACTGACACCAAGTAACAAAGACATACACTTACACGAAGTAACAAAGACAGACAAGGACACCAAGTAACAAAGACATACACTTACACCAAGTACACAGACATGCACTGACACCAAGTAACACAGACATACACTGATACCCAGTAACACAGATACACACTTACTCTAAGTAACAAAGACAGACACTGATACCCAGTACCACAGACACACACTAACACCAAGTCACAAAGACATACACTGACACCCAGTAACAAAGACAAACACTGACACCTAGTAACAAAGACACACACTGACACGAAGTAACAAAGACACACACTGACACCAAGTAACAAAGACATACACAGTCACCAAGTAACAACGATATACACTGATACCCAATAACACAGACACACACTTACAACAAGTAACAAAGACATACACTGATACCCAGTAACACAGACACACAATTACACCAAGTAACACAGACATACACTGACACCAAGTAACAAAGACATACACTGACAAAAAGTAACAAAGACATACACTGATACCCAATAACACAGACACACACTTACAACAAGTAACAAAGACATACACTGATACCCAGTAACACAGACACACACTTACACCAAGTAACAAAGACAGACAAAGACACCAAGTAACAAAGACACACACTTACACCAAGTACACAGACATACACTGACACCAAGTAACAAAGACATGCAATGACACCAAGCAGCAAAGGCACACTCTGACACCAAGTAACAAAGACATACACTGATACCCAGTAACACAGACAGACACTTACACCAAGTAACAAAGACATACACTGACACCAAGTAACAAAGACATACACTGATACCCAGTAACACAGACACACACTTACACCAAGTAACAAAGACATACACTGATACCCAGTAACACAGACACACACTTACACCAAGTAACAAAGACATACACTGACACCAAGTAACAAAGGCACACACGGACACCAAGTAACAAAGACATACAATGACACCCATTAACAAAAATATACACTGACACCCAGTAACACAGACACACGCTTACACCAAGTAACAAAGACATACACTGACACCAAGTAACAAAGACATACACTGATACCAAGTAACAAAGACATACACTGATACCCTGTGACACAGACACACACTTACACCAAGTAACAAAGACATACACTGATACTCAGTAACACAGACACACATTTACACCAAGTAACAAAGACAGAAACTGATACCCAGTAACACAGACACACACTTACACCAAGTAACAAAGACATACACTGATACTCAGTTACACAGACACACACCTACACCAAGTAACAAAGACAAACACCGACACCAACTAACAAAGGCATACACTGACACCCAGTAACTACGACATACACTGACACCGAGTAACATAGACACACACGGACTCCAAGTAACAAAGACATATACTGACACCCATTAACAAAAACATACACAGACATGCAGTATCAAAGACATACACTGACACTAAGTAAGAAAGACATACACTGATACCCAGTAACACAGACACACACTTACACCAAGGAACAAAGACATACACTGATACTCAGTAACACAGAAACACACTTACACCAAGTAACAAAGACATACACTGACACCAAGTAACAAAGGCACACACGGACACCAAGTAACAAAGACATACACTGACACCCATTAACAAAAACATAAACTGACACCCAGTAACACAGACACACGCTTACACCAAGTAACAAAGACATACACTGACACCAAGTAACAAAGACATACACTGACACCAAGTAACAAAGGCATACACTGATACCCAGTGACACAGACACACACTTACACCAAGTAACAAAGGCATACACTGATACTCAGTAACACAGACACACACTTACACCAAGTAACAAAGACATACACTGACACCTAGTAACAATGATATACACTTACACCAAGTAACAAAGACATACAGTGACACCAAGTAACAAAGACATACACTGATACCCAGTTAAACAGACACACAATTACACCAAGTAACACAGACATACACTGACACCAAGTAACAAAGACATGCACTGATACCCAGTAACACAGACACACACTTACACCAAGTAACAAAGACAGACAATGACAACAACTAACAAAGACAAACACTGATTCCCAGCAACACAGACACACACGTACACCAAGTAACAGAGACATACACTTACACCAAGTAACAAAGACATACACTTACACCAAGTAACAAAGACATGCACTGACACCAAGTAACAAAGACATACAATTACACCAAGCAACAAAAACATACACTGACACCAAGTAACAAAGACATACACTTACACCAAGTAACACAAACATACACTGACACCAAGTCACAAAGGCACACACTTACACCAAGTACGCATACATACACTGACACCAAGTAACTAAGACAAACACTGACACCCAGTAACACAGACACACATTTACACCAAGTAACAAAGACAGAAACTGAAACCCAGTAACAAAGGCATACACTTACACCAAGAAACAAAGATATGCACTGACAACAAGAAACAAAGACATACACTTACACCAAGTAACAAAGACATACACTGACACCAAGTAACAAAGTCACACACATCCATCAAGTACACAGTCATACACTGACACCAAGTAACAAAGACATACACTGAAACCCAGTAACACAGACACACAATTACACCAAGTAACAAAGACAGACACTGATACCCAGTAACACAGACAGACACTAACGCCAAGTCACAAAGACATACACTGACACCCAGTAACAAAGACAAACACTGACACCCAGTAACAAAGACACACACTGACACCAAGTAACAAAGACACACACTTACACCAAGTAACAAAGACATACACTGACACCAAGTAACAAAGACACACACTTACATCAAGTAACAAAGACATACACTGATACCCAGCAACACAGGCACACACTTACACCAAGTAACAAAGACATACACTTCCACCAAGTAACAAAGAAATACACTGACACAAAGTAACAAAGACATACACTTACACCAAGTAACAAAGACAGACACTGATACCCAGTAACACAGACATACACTTACACCAAGTATCAAAGACATACACTGACACCAAGTAGCAAAGACATATACTTACACCAAGTAACAAAGGCATACACTGACACCAAGTAACAAAGACATACACTTACACCAAGGAACAAAGACATCCACTGACACCAAGTAACAAAGACATACACTTACACCAAGTAACACAGACATACACTGACACCAAGTAACAAAGACATACACTTACACCAAGTAACAAAGACATACACTGACACCAAGTAACAAAGACATAAACTGATACCCAGTAACACAGACACACACTTACACCAAGTAACACAGACATACACTGACACCAAGTAACAAAGACATACATTGACACCAAGTAACAAAGACATACATTGATACCCAGTAACACAGACACACACTTACACAAAGTAACAAAGACAGACAATGACACCAACTAACAAAGACATACACTGATACACAGTAACACAGACACACACTTACACCAAGTAACAGAGACTTACATTGACACCAAGTAACAAAGACATACACTTACACCAAGTAACAAAGACATGCACTGACACCAAGTAACAAAGACATACACTTACACCCAGTAACAAAGACATACACTGACACCAAGTAACAAAGACATACACTTACACCAAGTAACACAGACACACACTGACGCCAAGTAACAAAGACAAACTCTTGAATCAAGTACACAGACATACACTGACACCAAGTAACAAAGACATACACTGATACCCAGTAACACAGACACACACTTATTCCAAGTAACAAAGACAGACACTGATACCCAGTGACACAGACACACACTAACACCAAGTCACAAAGACATACACTGACACCCAGTAACAAAGACAAACACTGATACTCAGTTACACAGACACACACGGATACCAAGTAACAAAGGCATACACTGACACACAGTAACAAAGACATGCACTGACACCCAGTAACACAGACACACGGATACCAAGTAACAAAGACATACACTGACACCCATTAACAAAAACATACAATGACACCCATTAACAAAGACATACACTGACATCAAGTAACAAAGACATACACTGACAGCAAGTAACAAAGACATACACTGATACTCAGTCCCACAGACACACATTTACACCATGGAACAAGGACATACACTGATACTCAGTAACACAGACACACACTTACACCAAGTAACAAAGACATACACTGACACCAAGTAACAAAGACATGCACTGACAGCAAGTAACAAAGACATACAGTGATACCCAGTCACACAGACACACACTTACACCATGGAACAAAGACATACACTGATACTCAGTAACACAGACACACAGTTACACCAAGTGACAAAGACATACACTGACACCAAGTAACAAAGACATACACTTACACCAAGTAACAAAGACAACACTGACACCAAGTAACAAAGACATACACTGATACCCAGTAACAAAGACACACAATTACACCAAGTAACACAGACATACACTGACACCAAGTTAGAAAGACATACACTTACTCTAAGTAACACAGACAGACACTGATACCCAGTACCACAGACACACACTAACACCAAGTCACAAAGACATTCACTGAAACCCAGTAACAAAGACAAACACTGACACCTAGTAACAAAGACACACACTGACACGAAGTAACAAAGACACACACTTACACCAAGAAACAAAGACAGACACTGATACCCAGTAACACAGACACACACTTACACCAAGTAACAAAGACATACACTGATACCCAGCAACACAGGCACACACTTACACCAAGTAACAAAGACATACACTTCCACCAAGTAACAAAGACATACACTGACACAAAGTAACAAAGACATACACTTACACCAAGTAACAAAGACAGACACTGATATCCAGAAACACAGACATACACTTACACCAAGTATCAAAGACATACACTGACACCAAGTAGCAAAGACATACACTTACACCAAGTAACAAAGACATACACTGACACCAAGTAACAAAGACATACACTTACACCAAGGAAAAAAGACATCCACTGACACCAAGTAACAAAGACATACACTTGCACCAAGTAACACAGACATACACTGACACCAAGTAACAAAGACATACACTTACACCAAGTAGCAAAGACATACACTGACACCAAGTAACAAAGAGATAAACTGATACCCAGTAACACAGACACACACTTACACAAAGTAACAAAGACGGACAATGACACCAACTAACAAAGACATACACTGATACACAGTAACACAGACACACACTTACACCAAGTAACAGAGACTTACACTGACACCAAGTAACAAAGATATACACTTACACCAAGTAACAAAGACATGCACTGACACCAACTAACAAAGACATACACTTAATCCCAGTAACAAAGACATACACTGACACCAAGTAACAAAGACATACACTTACACCAAGTAACACAGACACACACTGACACCAAGTAACAAAGACACACACTTACACCAAGTACACAGACATACACTGACACCAAGAAACAAAGACATACACTGATACCCAGTGACACAGACACACACTTACTCCAAGTAACAAAGACAGACACTGATACCCAGTACCACAGACACACACTAACACCAAGTCACAAAGACATACACTGACACCCAGTAACAAAGACAAACACAGACACCCAGTAACAAAGACACACACTGACACGAAGTAACAAAGACACACACTGACACCAAGTAACAAAGACATGCACAGTCACCAGGTAACAACGACATACACTGATACCCAATAACACAGACACACACATACACCAAGTAACAAAGACATACACTGATACCCAGCAACACAGACACACACTTACACAAAGTATCACAGACATACACAGACACCAAATAACAAAGACATACACTGATACCCAGTCACACAGACACACACTTACAACATGTAACAAAGACATACAATGACACCAAGTAACAAAGACATACATTGACACCAAGTAAAAAAGACACACACTTACACCAAGTAACACAGACATGCACTGACACCAAGTAACAAAGACACACACTTACACCAAGTAACACAGACATACACGGACACCAAGTAACAAAGACTTTCACTGATACCCAGTAACACAGACACACATTTACAAAAAGTAACAATGACAGACACTGATACCCAGCAACTCATACACACACTTACAACAAGTCACAAAGACATACACTGACACCCAGTAACAAAGGCATACACTGACACCCAGTAACAAAGTCACACAATGACACCAAGTAACAAAGGCACACACTGACACCAAGTAACAAAGACATACACTGATACCCAGTAACACAGACACACACTTACACCAAGTAACAAGGACATACACTGACACCAAGTAACAAAGAAATTCACTGATACCCAGTAACACAGACACACACTCACACCAAGTAACAAAGACATACACTGACACCAAGTAACAAAGACTTACACTGATACCCAGTAACACAGAAACACACTTACACCAAGTAACAAAGACATACAATGATACTCAGTTGCACAGACACACACGGATACCAAGGAACAAAGGCATACACTGACACACAGTAACACAGACATACACTGACAACCAGTAACACAGACACACGGATACCAAGTAACAAATACATACACTGACACCCATTAACAAAAACATACAATGACACCCAGTAACAAAGACATACACTGACATCAAGTAACAAAGACATACACTGACAGCAAGTAACAAAGACATACACTGATACCCAGTCCCACAGACACACACTTACACCATGGAACAAAGACATACACTGATACTCAGTAATACAAACACTCACTTACACCAAGTAACAAAGACATACACTGACACCAAGTAACAAAGACATGCACAGTCACCAGGTAACAACGACATACACTGATACCCAATAACACAGACACACACATACACCAAGTAACAAAGACATACACTGATACCCAGCAACACAGATACACACTTACACAAAGTATCACAGACATACACAGACACCAAGTAACAAAGACATACACTGATACCCAGTCACACAGACACACACTTACACCATGTAACAAAGACATACAATGACACCAAGTAACAAAGACATACACTGACACCAAGTAAAAAAGACACACACTTACACCAAGTAACAAAGACATACACTTCCACCAAGTAACAAAGACATACACTGACACAAAGTAACAAAGACATGCACTTACACCAAGTAACAAAGACATACACTGATACCCAGCAACAAAGACATACACTTACACCAAGTAACAAAGACAGACACTGATACCCAGAAACACAGACATACACTTACACCAAGTATCAAAGACATACACTGACACCAAGTAGCAAAGACATACACTTACACCAAGTAACAAAGACATACACTGACACCAAGTAACAAAGACATACACTTACACCAAGGAAAAAAGACATCCACTGACACCAAGTAACAAAGACATACACTTGCACCAAGTAACACAGACATACACTGACACCAAGTAACAAAGACATACACTTACACCAAGTCGCAAAGACATACACTGACACCAAGTAACAAAGACATACACTTAATCCCAGTAACAAAGACACACACTGACACCAAGTAACAAAGACACACACTTACACCAAGTACACAGACATACACTGACACCAAGTAACAAAGACATACACTGATACCCAGTAACACAGACACACACTTACTCCAAGAAACAAAGACAGACACTGATACCCAGTACCACAGACACACACTAACACCAAGTCACAAAGACATACACTGACACCCAGTAACAAAGACAAACACAGACACCCAGTAACAAAGACACAGACTGACACGAAGTAACAAAGACACACACTGACACCAAGTAACAAAGACATGCACAGTCACCAGGTAACAACGACATACACTGATACCCAATAACACAGACACACACATACACCAAGTAACAAAGACATACACTGATACCCAGCAACACAGACACACACTTACACAAAGTATCACAGACATACACAGACACCAAGTAACAAAGACATACACTGATACCCAGTCACACAGACACACACTTACACCATGTGACAAAGACATACAATGACACCAAGTAACAAAGACATACACTGACACCAAGTAAAAAAGACACACACTTACACCAAGTAACACAGACATGCACTGACACCAAGTAACAAAGACACACACTTACACCAAGTAACACAGACATACACGGACACCAAGTAACAAAGACTTTGACTGATACCCAGTAACACAGACACACATTTACAAAAAGTAACAATGACAGACACTGATACCCAGCAACTCATACACACACTTACACCAAGTCACAAAGACATACACTGACACCCAGTAACAAAGGCATACACTGACACCCAGTAACAAAGTCACACAATGACACCAAGTAACAAAGGCACACACTGACACCAAGTAACAAAGACATACACTGATACCCAGTAACACAGACACACACTTACACCAAGTAACAAGGACATACACTGACACCAAGTAACAAAGAAATTCACTGATACCCAGTAACACAGACACACACTCACACCAAGTAACAAAGACATACACTGACACCAAGTAACAAAGACTTACACTGATACCCAGTAACACAGAAACACACTTACACCAAGTAACAAAGACATACACTGATAAACAGTTACACAGACACACACGGATACCAAGGAACAAAGGCATACACTGACACACAGTAACAAAGACATACACTGACACCAATTAACAAAAACATACAATGACACCCAGTAACAAAGACATACACTGACATCAAGTAACAAAGACATACACTGACAGCAAGTAACAAAGACATACACTGATATCCAGTCCCACAGACACACACTTACACCATGGAACAAAGACATACACTGATACTCAGTAATACAAACACACACTTACACCAAGTAACAAAGACATGCACTGACACCAAGTAACAAAGACATGCACAGTCACCAGGTAACAACGACATACACTGATACCCAATAACACAGACACACACATACACCAAGTAACAAAGACATACACTGATACCCAGCAACACAGACACACACTTACACAAAGTATCACAGACATACACAGACACCAAGTAACAAAGACATACACTGATACCCAGTCACACAGACACACACTTACACCATGTAACAAAGACATACAATGACACCAAGTAACAAAGACATACACTGACACCAAGTAAAAAAGACACACACTTACACCAAGTAACACAGACATGCACTGACACCAAGTAACAAAGACTTTCACTGATACCCAGTATCACAGACACACATTTACAAAAAGTAACAATGACAGACACTGATACCCAGCAACTCATACACACACTTACACCAAGTCACAAAGACATACACTGACACCCAGTAACAAAGGCATACACTGACACCCAGTAACAAAGTCACACAATGACACCAAGTAACAAAGGCACACACTGACACCAAGTAACAAAGACATACACTGATACCCAGTCCCACAGACACGCACTTACACCATGGAACAAAGACATACACTGATACTCAGTAATACAAACACACACTTACACCAAGTAACAAAGACATACACTGACACCAAGTAACAAAGACATACACTGATACCCAGTAACACAGACACACGGATACCAAGTAACAAAGACATACACTGACACCCATTAACAAAAACATACAATGACACCCAGTAACAAAGACATACACTGACATCAAGTAACAAAGACATACACTGACAGCAAGTAACAAAGACATACACTGATACCCAGTCCCACAGACACACACTTACACCATGGAACAAAGACATACACTGATACTCAGTAATACAAACACACACTTACACCAAGTAACAAAGACATACACTGACACCAAGTAACAAAGACATACACTGATACCCAGTCACACAGACACACACTTACACCATGGAACAAAGACATACACTGATACTCAGTAACACAGACACACACTTACACCAAGTAACAAAGACATACACTGACACCAAGTAACAAAGACATACACTTACACCAAGTAACAAAGACATACACTGACACCAAGTAACAAAGACATACACTGATACCCAGTAACACACACACACAATTACACCAAGTAACACAGACATGCACTGACACCAAGTAACAAAGACATACACTTACACGAAGTAACAAAGACAGACAAGGACACCAAGTAACAAAGACATACACTTACACCAAGTAACACAGACATACACTGACATGAAGTAACAAAGACACACACTTACACCAAGTACACAGACATGCACTGACACCAAGTAACAAAGACATACACTGATACCCAGTAACACAGATACACACTTACTCTAAGTAACAAAGACAGACACTGATACCCAGTACCACAGACACACACTAACACCAAGTCACAAAGACATACACAGACACCCAGTAACAAAGACAAACACTGACACCTAGTAACAAAGACACACACTGACACGAAGTAACAAAGACACACACTGACACCAAGTAACAAAGACATACACAGTCACCAAGTAACAACGACATACACTGATACCCAATAACACAGACACACACTTACAACAAGTAACAAAGACATACACTGATACCCAGTAACACAGACACACAATTACACCAAGTAACACAGACATACACTGACACCAAGTAACAAAGACATACACTGACAACAAGTAACAAAGACATACACTGATACCCAGTAACACAGACACACACTTACACCAAGTAACAAAGACAGACAAAGACACCAAGTAACAAAGACGCACACTTACACCAAGTACACAGACATACACTGACACCAAGTAACAAAGACATGCAATGACACCAAGCAGCAAAGGCACACTCTGACACCAAGTAACAAAGACATACACTGATACCCAGTAACACAGACAGACACTTACACCAAGTAACAAAGACATACACTGACACCAAGTAACAAAGAAATACACTGATACCCAGTAACACAGACACACACTTACACCAAGTAACAAAGACATACACTGATACTCAGTTACACAGACACACACTTGCACCAAGTAACAAAGACATACACTGACACCAAGTAACAAAGGCACACACGGACACCAAGTAACAAAGACATACAATGACACCCATTAACAAAAATATACACTGACACCCAGTAACACAGACACACGCTTACACCAAGTAACAAAGACATACACTGACACCAAGTAACAAAGACATACACTGATACCAAGTAACAAAGACATACACTGATACCCTGTGACACAGACACACACTTACACCAAGTAACAAAGACATACACTGATACTCAGTAACACAGACACACACTTACACCAAGTAACAAAGACATACACTGACACCAAGTAACAAAGACATACACTTACACCAACTAACAAAGACATACACTGACACCAAGTAACAAAGACATGCACTGATACCCAGTAACACATACACACAATTACACCACGTAACACAGACATACACTGACACCAAGTAACAAAGACATACACTGATACCCAGTAACACAGACACACACTTACACCAAGTAACTGAGACATACACTGACACCAAGTAACAAAGACATACACTTACACCAAGTAACAAAGACATGCACTGACACCAAGTAACAAAGACATACACTTACACCAAGTAACAAAAACATACACTGACACCAAGTAACAAAGACATACACTTACACCAAGTAACACAAAGTACACTGACACCAAGTCACAAAGGCACACACTTACACCAAGTACGCAGACATACACTGACACCAAGTAACTAAGACATACACTGACACCCAGTAACACAGACACACATTTACACCAAGAAACAAAGACAGAAACTGATACCCAGTAACACAGACAGACACTTACACCAAGTAACAAAGACATACACTGATACTCAGTTACACAGACACACACCTACACCAAGTAACAAAGACATACACCGACACCAACTAACAAAGGCATACACTGACACTCAGTAACTAAGACATACACTGACACCGAGTAACATAGACACACAAGGACACCAAGTAACAAAGACATATACTGACACCCATTAACAAAAACATACACTGACATGTAGTATCAAAGACATACACTGACACCAAGTAAGAAAGACATACACTGATACCCAGTAACACAGACACACAGTTACACCAAGGAACAAAGACATACACTGATTCTCAGTAACACAGAAACACACTTACACCAAGTAACAAAGACATACACTGACACCAAGTAACAAAGGCACACACGGACACCAAGTAACAAAGACATACACTGACACCCATTAACAAAAACATAAACTGACACCCAGTAACACAGACACACGCTTACACCAAGTAACAAAGACATACACTGACACCAAGTAACAAAGACATACACTGACACCAAGTAACAAAGACATACACTGATACCCAGTGACACAGACACACACTTACACCAAGTAACAAAGACATACACTGATACTCAGTAACACAGACACACACTTAAACCAAGTAACAAAGACATACACTGACACCTAGTAACAATGATATACACTTACACCAAGTAACAAAGACATACAGTGACACCAAGTAACAAAGACATACACTGATACCCAGTAACACAGACACACACTTACACCAAGTAACAAAGACAGACAATGACAACAACTAACAAAGACAAACACTGATTCCCAGCAACACAGACACACACGTACACCAAGTAACAGAGACATACACTTACACCAAGTAACAAAGACATACACTTACACCAAGTAACAAAGACATGCACGGACACAAAGTAACAAAGACATACACTTACACCAAGCAACAAAAACATACACTGACACCAAGTAACAAAGACATACACTTACACCAAGTAACACAAACATACACTGACACCAAGTCACAAAGGCACACACTTACACCAAGTACGCATACATACACTGACACCAAGTAACTAAGACAAACACTGACACCCAGTAACACAGACACACATTTACACCAAGTAACAAAGACAGAAACTGATACCCAGTAACAAAGGCATACACTTACACCAAGAAACAAAGATAGGCACTGACAACAAGAAACAAAGACATACACTTACACCAAGTAACAAAGACATACACTGACACCAAGTAACAAAGACACACACATCCATCAAGTACACAGTCATACACTGACACCAAGTAACAAAGACATACACTGAAACCCAGTAACACAGACACACAATTACACCAAGTAACAAAGACAGACACTGATACCCAGTAACACAGACAGACACTAACACCAAGTCACAAAGACATACACTGACACCCAGTAACAAAGACAAACTCTGACACCCAGTAACAAAGACACACACTGACACCAAGTAACAAAGACACACACTTACACCAAGTAACAAAGACATACACAGACACCAAGAAACAAAGACAGACACTGATACCCAGTAACACAGACACACACTTACATCAAGTAACAAAGACATACACTGATACCCAGCAACACAGGCACACACTTACACCAGGTAACAAAGACATACACTTCCACCAAGTAACAAAGACATACACTGACACAAAGTAACAAAGACACACACTTACACCAAGTAACAAAGACAGACACTGATACCCAGTAACACTGACATACACTTACACCAAGTATCAAAGACATACACTGACACCAAGTAGCAAAGACATACACTTACACCAAGTAACAAAGACATACACTGACAACAAGTAAAAAAGACATACACTTACACCAAGGAACAAAGACATCCACAGACACCAAGTAACAAAGACATACACTTACACCAAGTAACACAGACATACACTGACACCAAGTAACAAAGACATACACTTACACCAAGTAACAAAGACATACACTGACACCAAGTAACAAAGACATAAACTGATACCCAGTAACACAGACACACACTTACACCAAGTAACACAGACATACACTGACACCAAGTAACAAAGACATACATTGACACCAAGTAACAAAGACATACATTGATACCCAGTAACACAGACACACACTTACACAAAGTAACAAAGACAGACAATGACACCAACTAACAAAGACATACACTGATACACAGTAACACAGACACACACTTACACCAAGTAACAGAGACTTACATTGACACCAAGTAACAAAGACATACACTTACACCAAGTAACAAAGACATGCACTGACACCAAGTAACAAAGACATACACTTACACCCAGTAACAAAGACATACACTGACACCAAGTAACAAAGACATACACTTACACCAAGTAACACAGACACACACTGACGCCAAGTAACAAAGACAAACTCTTGAATCAAGTACACAGACACACACTGACACCAAGTAAAAAAGACATACACTGATACCCAGTAACACAGACGCACACTTTTTCCAAGTAACAAAGACAGACACTGATACCCAGTGACACAGACACACACTAACACCAAGTCACAAAGACATACACTGACACCCAGTAACAAAGACAAACACAGACACCCAGTAACAAAGTCACACACTGACACGAAGTAACAAAGACACACACTGACACCAAGTAACAAAGACATACACAGTCACCAAGTAACAACGACATACACTGATACCCAATAACACAGACACACACATACACCAAGTAACAAAGACATACACTGATACCCAGCAACACAGACACACACTTACACCAAGTATCACAGACATACACAGACACCAAGTAACAAAGACATACACTGATACCCAGTGACACAGACACACACTTACACCATGTAACAAAGACATACAATGACACCAAGTAACAAAGACATACACTGACACCAGGTAACAAAGACACACACTTACACCAAGTAACACAGACATGCACTGACACCAAGTAACAAAGACACACACTTACACCAAGTAACACAGAAATACACGGACACCAAGTAACAAAGACTGACACTGATACCCAGTAACACAGACACACATTTACAAAAAGTAACAATGACAGACACTGATACCCAGCAACTCATACACACACTTACACCAAATCACAGAGACATACACTGACACCCAGTAACAAAGGCATACACTGACACCCAGTAACAAAGTCACACAATGACACCAAGTAACAAAGGCACACACTGACACCAAGTAACAAAGACATACACTGATACCCTGTAACACAGACACACACTTACACCAAGTAACAAGGACATACACTGAAACCAAGTAACAAAGAAATTCACTGATACCCAGTAACACAGACACACACTCACACCAAGTAACAAAGACATACACTGACACCAAGTAACAAAGACTTACACTGATACCCAGTAACACAGACACACACTTACACCAAGTAACAAAGACATACACTGATACTCAGTTACACAGACACACACGGATACCAAGTAACAAAGGCATACACTGACACACAGTAACAAAGACATACACTGACACCCAGTAACACAGACACACGGATACCAAGTAACAAAGACATACACTGACACCCATTAACAAAAACATACAATGACACCCAGTAACAAAGACATACACTGACATCAAGTAACAAAGACATACACTGACACCAAGTAACAAAGACATACACTGATACTCAGTCCCACAGACACACACTTACAACATGGAACAAAGACATACACTGATACTCAGTAACACAGACACACACTTACACCAAGTAACAAAGACATACACTGACACCAAGTAACAAAAACATACACTTACACCAAGTAACAAAGACATACACTGATACCCAGTAACACAGACACACAATTACACCTTTTAACACAGACATACACTGACACCAAGTTAGAAAGACATACACTTACTCTAAGTAACAAAGACAGACACTGATACCCAGTACCACAGACACACACTAACACCAAGTCACATAGACATTCACTGAAACCCAGTGACAAAGACAAACACTGACCCTAGTAACAAAGACACACACTGACACGAAGTAACAAAGATACACTCTGATACCAAGTAACAAAGACATACACAGTCACCAAGTAACAACGACATACACTGATACCCAATAACACAGACACACACTTACACCAAGTAACAAAGACATACACTGATACCCAGGAACACAGACACACAATTACACCAAGTAACACAGACATACACTGACACCAAGTAACAAAGACATACACTTCCACCAAGTAACAAAGACATACACTGACACAAAGTAACAAAGACACACACTTACACCAAGTAACAAAGACAGACACTGATACCCAGTAACACAGACATACACTTACACCAAGTATCAAAGACATACACTGACACCAAGTAGCAAAGACATACACTTACACCAAGTAACAAAGACATACACTGACACCAAGTAACAAAGACATACACTTACACCAAGGAACAAAGACATCCACAGACACCAAGTAACAAAGACATACACTTACACCAAGTAACACAGACATACACTGACACCAAGTAACAAAGTCATACACTTACACCAATTAACAAAGACATACACTGACACCAAGTAACAAAGACATAAACTGATACCCAGTAACACAGACACACACTTACACCAAGTAACACAGACATACACTGACACCAAGTAACAAAGACATACATTGACACCAAGTAACAAAGACATACATTGATACCCAGTAACACAGACACACACTTCCACAAAGTAACAAAGACAGACAATGACACCAACTAACAAAGACATACACTTACACCAAGTAACAAAGACATGCACTGACACCAAGTAACAAAGACATACACTTACACCCAGTAACAAAGACATACACTGACACCAAGTAACAAAGACATACACTTACACCAAGTAACACAGACACACACTGACGCCAAGTGACAAAGACAAACTCTTGAATCAAGTACACAGACACACACTGACACCAAGTAACAAAGACATACACTGATACCCAGTAACACAGACGCACACTTATTCCAAGTAACAAAGACAGACACAGATACCCAGTGACACAGACACACACTAACACCAAGTCACAAAGACATACACTGACACCCAGTAACAAAGACAAACACAGACACCCAGTAACAAAGTCACACACTGACACGAAGTAACAAAGACACACACTGACACCAAGTAACAAAGACATACACAGTCACCAAGTAACAACGACATACACTGATACCCAATAACACAGACACACACATACACCAAGTAACAAAGACATACACTGATACCCAGCAACACAGACACACACTTACACCAAGTATCACAGACATACACAGACACCAAGTAACAAAGACATACACTGATACCCAGTGACACAGACACACACTTACACCATGTAACAAAGACATACAATGACACCAAGTAACAAAGACATACACTGACACCAGGTAACAAAGACACACACTTACACCAAGTAACACAGACATGCACTGACACCAAGTAACAAAGACACACACTTACACCAGGTAACACAGAAATACACGGACACCAAGTAACAAAGACTGACACTGATACCCAGTAACACAGACACACATTTACAAAAAGTAACAATGACAGACACTGATACCCAGCAACTCATACACACACTTACACCAAATCACAGAGACATACACTGACACCCAGTAACAAAGGCATACACTGACACCCAGTAACAAAGTCACACAATGACACCAAGTAACAAGTACATACACTGACACCAAGTAACAAAGAAATTCACTGATACCCAGTAACACAGACACACACTCACACCAAGTAACAAAGACATACACTGACACCAAGTAACAAAGACTTACACTGATACCCAGTAACACAGACACACACTTACACCAAGTAACAAAGACATACACTGATACTCAGTTACACAGACACACACGGATACCAAGTAACAAAGGCATACACTGACACACAGTAACAAAGACATAAACTGACACCCAGTAACACAGACACACGGATACCAAGTAACAAAGACATACACTGACACCCATTAACAAAAACATACAATGACACCCAGTAACAAAGACATACACTGACATCAAGTAACAAAGACATACACTGACACCAAGTAACAAAGACATACACTGATACTCAGTCCCACAGACACACACTTACACCATGGAACAAAGACATACACTGATACTCAGTAACACAGACACACACTTACACCAAGTAACAAAGACATACACTGACACCAAGTAACAAAGACATACACTTACACCAAGTAACAAAGACATACACTGATACCCAGTAACACAGACACACAATTACACCAAGTAACACAGACATACACTGACACCAAGTTAGAAAGACATACACTTACTCTAAGTAACAAAGACAGACACTGATACCCAGTACCACAGACACACACTAACACCATGTCACATAGACATTCACTGAAACCCAGTGACAAAGAAAAACACTGACCCTAGTAACAAAGACACACACTGACACGAAGTAACAAAGATACACTCTGATACCAAGTAACAAAGACATACACAGTCACCAAGTAACAACGACATACACTGATACCCAATAACACAGACACACACTTACACCAAGTAACAAAGACATACACTGATACCCAGTAACACAGACACACAATTACACCAAGTAACACAGACATACACTGACACCAAGTAACAAAGACATACACTGACAACAAGTAACAAAGACATACACTGATACCCAGTAACACAGACACACACTTACACCAAGTAACAAAGACAGACAAAGACACCAAGTAACAAAGACATACATTTACACTAAGTAACACAGACATTCACTGAACTAAGTAACAAAGACACACACTTACACCAAGTACACAGACATACACTGACACCAAGTAACAAAGACATGCAATGACACCAAGTAGCAAAGGCACACTCTGACACCAAGTAACAAAGACATACACTGATACCCAGTAACACAGACAGACACTTACACCAAGTAACAAAGACATACACTGACAGCAAGTAACAAAGACATACACTGATACCCAGTAACACAGACACACACTTACACCAAGTAACAAAGACATACACTGATACTCAGTTATACAGACACACACTTACACCCTGTAACAAAGACATACACTGACACCAAGTAACAAAGGCACACACGGACACCAAGTAACAAAGACATACACTGACACCCATTAACAAAAACATACACTGACTCCCAGTAACACAGACACACGCTTACACCAAGTAACAAAGACATACACTGACACCAAGTAACAAAGACATACACTGAGAACAAGTAACAAAGACATACACTGATACCCAGTGACACAGACGCACACTTACACCAAGTAACAAAGACATACACTGATACTCAGTAACACAGACACACACTTACACCAAGTAACAAAGACATACACTGACACCAAGTAACAAAGACATACACTGATACCCAGTAACACAGACACACAATTACCCCAAGTGACACAGACATACACTGACACCAAGTAACAAAGACAGACAATGACACCAAGTAACAAAGACATACACTGAAACCCAGCAACACAGACACACACTTACACCAAGTAACAGAGACATACACTGACACCAAGTAACAAAGACATACACTTACACCAAGTAACAAAGACATGCACTGACACCAAGTAACAAAGACATACACTTACACCAAGTAACAAAAACATACAATGACACCAAGTAACAAAGACATACAATTACACCAAGTAACACAAAGCTACACTGACACCAAGTCACAAAGGCACACACTTACACCAAGTACGCAGACATACACTGACACCAAGTAACTAAGACATACACTGACACACAGTATCACAGACACACATTTACACCAAGTAACAAAGACAGAAACTGACACCCAGTTACAAAGACATACACTGACACCGAGTAACATAGACACACAAGGACACCAAGTAACAAAGACACATACTGACACACATTAACAAAAACATACACTGACATGCAGTATCAAAGACATACACTGACACCAAGTAAGAAAGACATACACTGATACCCAGTAACACAGACACACACTTACACCAAGGAACAAAGACATACACTGATACCCAGTAACACAGACACACACTTACACCAAGTAACAAAGACATACACTGACACCTAGTAACAATGATATACACTTACACCAAGTAACAAAGACATACACTTACACCAAGTAACACAAACATACACTGACACCAAGTCACAAAGGCACACACTTACACCAAGTACGCATACATACACTGACACCAAGTAAGTAAGACATACACTGACACCCAGTGGCACAGACACACATTTACACCAAGTAACAAAGACATGCACTGATACTCAGTTACACCGACACACACCTACACCAAGTAACAAAGACATACACCGACACCAACTAACAAAGGCATACGCTGACACCCAGTAGCAAAGACATGCACTGACACCAAGTAACATAGACACACACTTACACCAAGTAACACAGACATACACTGACACCAAGTAACAAAGACATACACTGACACCAAGTAACAAAGACATACACAGACACCAAGAGAAAAAGACAGACACTGATACCCAGTAACACAGACACACCCTTACACCAAGTAACAAAGACATACACTGATACGCAGCAACACAGGCACACACTTACACCAAGTAACAAAGACATACACTGACACCAAGTAACAAAGACATACACTTACACCAATTAACAAAGACATGCACTGACACCAAGTAACAAAGACATACACTTACACCAAGTAACACAGACATACACTGACACCAAGTAACAAAGACATGCACTTACACCAAGTAACAAATACATACACAGACACCAAGTAACAAAGACAGATACTGATACCCAGTAACACAGACATACACTTACACCAAGTATTAAAGACATACACTTACACCAAGTAACATAGACATATACTGACACCAAGTAACAAAGACATACACTGATACCCAGTAACACAGACACACACTTACACCAAGTAACAAAGACATACACTGACACCAAGTAACAAAGGCACACACGGACACCAAGTAACAAAGACCTACACTGACACCCATTAACAAAAACATACACTGACACCCAGTAACTCAGACACACGCTTACACCAAGTAACAAAGACATACACTGACACAAGTAACAAAGACATACACTGACACCAAGTAACAAAGACATACACTGATACCCAGTGACACAGACACAAACTTACACCAAGTAACAAAGACATACACTGATACTCAGTAACACAGACACACACTTACACCAAGTAACAAAGACATACACTGACACCATGTAACAAAGACATACACTTACACCAAGTAACAAAGACATACACTGATACCCAGTAACACAGACACACAATTACACCAAGTAACAAAGACATACACTGGCACCAAGTAACAAAGACAGACAATGACACCAAGTAACAAAGACATACACTGAAACCCAGCAACACAGACACACACTTACACCAAGTAACAGAGACATACACTGACACCAAGTAACAAAGACATACACTGATACCCAGTCACACAGGCACACACTTACACCAAGTAACAAAGACATACACTGACACCTAGTCACAAAGACACACACTGACACCCAGTAACAAAGACATAAACTGACACCAAGAAACAAAGACAGACACTGATACCCAGTAACACAGACACACACTTACACCAAGTAACAAAGACATACACTGACACCCAGTAACAAAGACATACACTGACACACAGTAACACATACACACACGGACACCAAGTAACAAAGACACACACTTACAACAAGTAACACAGACATACACTGACACCAAGTAACAAAGACATACAATGATACCCAGGAACACAGACACACACTTACATGAAGTAACACAGACACACACTTACACCAAGTAACAAAGACATACACTTACAACAAGTAACACAGATATACACTGACACCAAGAGACAAAGACATACACTGATACCCAGTAACACAGACACACACTGACATCCAGTTAGAAACACACACTGACCCCCAGTATCACAGACACACACTGACCCCCAGTAACACAGACATACACTGACACCAAGTCACAAAGACACACACTGACACCCAGTAACAAAGACATACACTGACAACAAGTCACAAAGACATACACTGATACACAGACACACACTTACACCAAGTAACACAGACATACACTGACACCAAGTAAAAAAGACATACACTGATACCCAGTAACACAGACACACACTTACACAAACTAACAAAGACATACACTGACACCCAGTAACAAACACATACACTGACACCCAGTAACACAGACACACACGGACACCAAGTAACAAAGACATAGATTTACACCAAGTAACACAGACACACACTGACACCCAGTAACACAGACACATACTTATCCCAAGTAACACAGACATACACTGACAGCAAGTAACAAAGACATACACTGACACCCAGTAACACAGACACACACTTACACCAAGTAACACAGACATACACTGACACCAATCACAAAGACACAAACTGACACCCAGTAACAAAGACATACACTGACACCAAGTCACAAAGACATACACTGATACCCAGGAACTCAGACACACACTGACACCTAGTAACAAAGACATACACTGATACCAAGTCACACAGACATACACTGATACCCATTAACACAGACACACAATGACAACCAGTAACAAAGACATACACTGATACCCAGTAACACAGACACACACTGACACCCAGTAACAAAGACATACACTGATACCAAGTCACAAAGACATACATTGATACCCAGTAACACAGACACACCCTGACACCAAGTAACAAAGACAAAAACAGACAGCAAGTAACAAAGACATACACTTACACCAAGTACCAAAGACACACACTTACACCAGGTAACACAGACATACACTGACACCAAGTAAAAAAGACATACACTGACACCAGGTTACAAAGACATACACTTACACCAAGTAACAAAGACAGACAATTACACTATGTAACAAAGACATACACTTCCACCAAGTATTTTGACATACACTGACACCAAGTAACAAATACATACACTGATACCCAGTAACACAGAAACACGCTTACACCAAGTAACAAAGACATACACTGACACCAAGTCACAAAGAAACACACTGACACCCAGTAACAAAGACATGCACTGAAACCAAGACACAAAGACATGCACTGATACCCAGTCACATAGAAACACTCTGACACCCAGTAACAAAGACAGACACTGATACCAAGCCGCTAAGACACACACTGATACCCAGTAACACAGACACACACTGACACCCAGTAACAAAGACATACACTGATACCAAGTCACAAAGACATACACTGATACCCAGTAACACAGACATACACTGACACCAAGTAACAAAGACATGGACTGACACCAAGTAACAAAGACAGACACTTACACCAAGTAACAAAGACAAACACTTACACCAAGTAACACAGACATACCCTGACATAAAGTAACAAAGACATACACTGACACCAAGTTACAAAGGCATACACTTACACCAAGTAACAAAGACAGACAATTACACCAAGTAACAAAGACATGCACTTACACCAAGTATTTGGACATACACTGACACCAAGTAACAAAGACATACTCTGACACCTTGTCACAAAGACACACACTGACACCCAGTAACAAAGACATACACTGACACCAAGTCACAAAGACATACACTGATATCCAATAACACAGACACACACTTACACCAAGTAACACAGACATACACTGACACCAAGTAACAAAGACATACACTGATACCCAGTAA
The DNA here is from genome assembly GCF_036365525.1 of Heterodontus francisci. Classification (NCBI taxonomy): domain Eukaryota; kingdom Metazoa; phylum Chordata; class Chondrichthyes; order Heterodontiformes; family Heterodontidae; genus Heterodontus; species Heterodontus francisci. The sequence goes on along the minus strand of NC_090409.1, from coordinate 10,387,698 downwards.
CACAGACACACACTGACAGCAAGTAACAAAGACAGACACTGATACCCTGAAACACAGACACACACTTACACCAAGTAACAAAGAGATACACTGACACAAAGTAACAAGGACATACATTGACACCCAGTAACACAGACACACACGGACACCAAGTAACAAAGACACACACTTACACCAAGTAACACAGACACACACTGACACCCAGTAACACAGACTGACACTTACGCCAAGTAACACAGACATACACTGACACCAAGTAACAAAGACATACACTGATACCCATGTAACACAGACACACACTTACACCAAGTTACACAGACATACACTGAAACCAAGTAACAAAGACATACACTGATACCCAGGAACACAGACACACACTTACATCAAGTAACACAGACACACACTTACACCAAGAAACAAAGACATACACTTACACCAAGTAACACAGACATGCACTGACACCAAGTAACAAAGACATACAATTACACCAAGTAACAAAGACACACACTTACACCAAGTAACACAGATATACACTGGCACCAAGTAACAAAGACATGCACTGACACCCAGTAACACAGACACACAAGGACACCAAGTAACAAAGACACACACTTACACCAAGTAACACAGACACACACTTACATCAAGTAACAAAGAAAGACGCTGATACCCAGTAACACAGACACACACTTACACCAAGTAACAAAGACATACATTGACACACAGTAACAAAGACATACAGTGACACCCAGTAACACAGTCACACACCGACACCAAGTAACAAAGATACACACTTACACCATGTAACACAGACACACACTGACACCAAGTAACACAGACACACACTTACACCAAGTAACACAGACATACACTGACACCAAGTAACAAAGACATGCACTGATACACATTAACACAGACACACACTTACATCAAGTAACACAGACATACACTGACACGAAGTAACAAAGACATACAATGATACCCAGGAGCACAGACACACACTTACACCAAGTAACACAGACACACACTTACACCAAGTAAAAAAGACATGCACTTACACCAAGTAACACAGACATACACTGAAACCAAGTAACAAAGACATACACTGATACCCAGTAACACAGACACACACTGACACCCAGTTAGAAACACACACTGACCCCCAGTAACACAGACACACACTGACCCCCAGTAACACAGACATACACTGACACCAAGTCACAAAGACATACACTGATTCACAGAAACACACTTACACCAAGTAACAAAGACATACACTGATACCCAGTATCACAGACACACACTTACATCAAGTAACAATGACATACACTGACACCAAGTCACAAAGACACACACTGATACCCAGTATCACAGACACACACTTACATCAAGTAACAAAGACATACACTGACACCAAGTCACAAAGACACACACTGACACCCAGTAACAAAGACATACACTGACACCAAGTCACAAAGACATACACTGATACCCAGGAACACAGACACACACGGATACCCAGTAACAAAGACATACACTGATACCAAGTCACAAAGACATACACTGATACCCAGTAACACAGAAACACGCTTACACCAAGTAACAAAGACATACACTGACACCAAGTCACAAAGAAACACACTGACACCCAGTGACAAAGACATGCACTGATACCAAGACACAAAGACATGCACTGATACCCAGTCACATAGAAACACTCTGACACCCAGTAACAAAGACAGACACTGATACCAAGCCGCTAAGACACACACTGATACCCAGTAACACAGACACACACTGACACCCAGTAACAAAGACATACACTGATACCAAGTCACAAAGACATACACTGATACCCAGTAACACAGACATACACTGACACCAAGTAACAAAGACATGGACTGACACCAAGTAACAAAGACAGACACTTACACCAAGTAACAAAGACAAACACTTACACCAAGTAACACAGACATACCCTGACATAAAGTAACAAAGACATACACTGACACCAAGTAACAAAGGCATACACTTACACCAAGTAACAAAGACAGACAATTACACCAAGTAACAAAGACATGCACTTACACCAAGTATTTGGACATACACTGACACCAAGTAACAAAGACATACACTGACACCGTGTCACAAAGACACACACTGACACCCAGTAACAAAGACATACACTGACACCAAGTCACAAAGACATACACTGATATCCAATAACACAGACACACACTTACACCAAGTAACACAGACATACACTGACACCTAGTAACAAAGACATACACTGATACCCAGTAACACAGACACACACTGACAGCAAGTAACAAAGACAGACACTGATACCCTGAAACACAGACACACACTTACACCAAGTAACAAAGAGATACACTGACACAAAGTAACAAGGACATACATTGACACCCAGTAACACAGACACACACGGACACCAAGTAACAAAGACACACACTTACACCAAGTAACACAGACACACACTGACACCCAGTAACACAGACTGACACTTACGCCAAGTAACACAGACATACACTGACACCAAGTAACAAAGTCATACACTGATACCCATGTAACACAGACACACACTTACACCAAGTTACACAGACATACACTGAAACCAAGTAACAAAGACATACACTGATACCCAGGAACACAGACACACACTTACACCAAGTAACACAGACACACACTTACACCAAGAAACAAAGACATACACTTACACCAAGTAACACAGACATGCACTGACACCAAGTAACAAAGACATACAATTACACCAAGTAACAAAGACACACTCTTACACCAAGTAACACAGATATACACTGGCACCAAGTAACAAAGACATGCACTGACACCCAGTAACAGAGACACACAAGGACACCAAGTAACAAAGACACACACTTACACCAAGTAACACAGACACACACTTACATCAAGTAACAAAGAAAGACGCTGATACCCAGTAACACAGACACACACTTACACCAAGTAACAAAGACATACATTGACACACAGTAACAAAGACATACAGTGACACCCAGTAACACAGTCACACACCGACACCAAGTAACAAAGATACACACTTACACCATGTAACACAGACACACACTGACACCAAGTAACACAGACACACACTTACACCAAGTAACACAGATACACTGACACCAAGTAACAAAGACATGCACTGATACCCATTAACACAGACACACACTTACACCAAGTAACACAGACATACACTGACACGAAGTAAGAAAGACATACAATGATACCCAGGAGCACAGACACACACTTACACCAAGTAACACAGACACACACTTACACCAAGTAAAAAAGACATGCACTTACACCAAGTAACACAGACATACACTGAAACCAAGTAACAAAGACATACACTGATACCCAGTAACACAGACACACACTTACACCAAGTAACACAGACATACACTGACACGAAGTAAGAAAGACATACAATGATACCCAGGAGCACAGACACACACTTACACCAAGTAACACAGACACACACTTACACCAAGTAAAAAAGACATGCACTTACACCAAGTAACACAGACATACACTGAAACCAAGTAACAAAGACATACACTGACACCCAGTAACACAGTCACACACCGACACCAAGTAACAAAGATACACACTTACACCATGTAACACAGACACACACTGACACCAAGTAACACAGACACACACTTACACCAAGTAACACAGACATACACTGACACCAAGTAACAAAGACATGCACTGATACCCATTAACACAGACACACACTTACACCAAGTAACACAGACATACACTGACACGAAGTAAGAAAGACATACAATGATACCCAGGAGCACAGACACACACTTACACCAAGTAACACAGACACACACTTACACCAAGTAAACAAGACATGCACTTACACCAAGTAACAAAGACATACACTGATACCAAGTCACAAAGACATACACTGATACCCAGTAACACAGAAACACACTGACACCCTGTAACAAAGACATACACTGATACAAAGTCACAAAGACATACACTGATACCCAGAAACACAGACACACACTGACACCCAGTAATAAAGACAGACACTGATACCAAGATACAAAGACATCCACTGATACCCAGTAACACAGACGCACACTGACAGCAAGTAACAAAGACATGCACTGGCACCAAGTAACAAAGACATGCACTGACACCAAGTAACACAGACACACACGGACACCAAGTAACAAAGACAAACACTTACAACAAGTAACACAGACACACACTTACACCAAGTAACAAATACATACACTGACACCAAGTAACACAGACATACACTGACACCAAGTAACAAAGACATGCAATTACACCAAGTAACAAAGAAACACACTTACACCAAGTAACACAGACACACACTGACACCCAGTAACACAGACACACACTTACACCAAGTAACACAGACATACACTGACACCAAGTAACAAAGACATACACTGATACCCAGTAACAAAGACAAACACTTACACCAAGTAACACAGACATACACTGACACCAAGTAACAAAGACATACACTGATACCCAGGAACACAGACACACACTTACACCAAGTAACACAGACACACACTTAGACCAAGATACAAAGACATACAATTACACCAAGTAACACAGACATACACTGACACCAAGTAACAAAGACATACAATTACACCAAGTAACAAAGACACACACTTACACCAAGTAACACAGATATACAATGGAACCAAGTAACAAAGACAGGCACTGACATCCAATAACACAGACACACACGGACACCAAGTAACACAGACACACACTGACACCAAGTAACACAGACACACACTTACACCAAGTAACACAGACATACACTGACACGAAGTAACAAAGACATACAATGATACCCAGGAACACAGACACACACTGATACCCAGTAACAAAGACATACACTAATACCAAGTCACAAAGACATACACTGATACCCAGTAACACAGAAACACACTGACACCCTGTAACAAAGAAATACACTGATACAAAGTCACAAAGACATACACTGATACCCAGTAACACAGACACACACTGACACCCAGTAATAAAGACAGACACTGATACCAAGATGAAAAGACATACACTGATACCCAGTAACACAGACGCACACTGACAGCAAGTAACAAAGACATGCACTGACACCAAGTAACAAAGACATGCACTGACACCAAGTAACACAGACACACACGGACACCAAGTAACAAAGACACACACTTACACCAAGTAACACAGTCACACACTTACACCAAGTAACAAATACATACACTGACACCAAGTAACACAGTCATACACTGACACCAAGTAACAAAGACATACAATTACACCAAGTAACAAAGACACACACTTACACCAAGTAACACAGACACACACTGACACCCAGTAACACAGACACACACTTACACCAAGTAACACAGACTTACACTGACACCATGTAACAAAGACATACACTGATACCCAGTAACAAAGACACACACTTACACAAAGTAACACAGACATACACTGACACCAAGTAACAAAGACATGCACTGATACCCAGGAACACAGACACACACTTACACCAAGTAACACAGACACACACTTACACCAAGTAACAAAGACATACAATTACACCAAGTAACACAGACATACACTGACACCAAGTAACAAAGACATACAATTACACCAAGTAACAAAGACACACACTTACACCAAGTAACACAGATATACAATGGCACCAAGTAACAAATACATGCACTGACACCCAATAACACAGACACACACGGACACCAAGTAACAAAGACACACACTTATACCAAGTAACACAGACACACACTGACACCAAGTAACACAGACACACACTTACACCAAGTAACCCAGACATACACTGACACCAAGTAACAAAGACATACACTGATACCCAGTAACACAGACACACACTTACACCAAGTAACACAGACATACACTGACACGAAGGAACAAAGACATACAATGAAACTCAGGAACACAGACACACACTTACACCAAGTAACACAGACACACACTTACACCAAGTAGAAAAGACATACACTTACACCAAGTAACACAGACATACACTGACCCCAAGTAACAAAGACATACACTGACCCCCAGAAACACAGACACACACTGACAGCAAGTAACAAAGTCACACACTTACACCAAGTAACACAGACACACACTGACACCAAGTAACACAGACACACACTTACACCAACAAACACAGACATACACTGACACCAAGTAACAAAGACATACACTGATACCCAGTAACACAGACACACACTTACACCAAGTAACACAGACATACACTGACACGAAGTAACAAAGACATACTATGATACCCAGGAACACAGACACACACTTCCACCAAGTAACACAGACACACACTTCCACCAAGTAACACAGACACACACTGACACCAAGTAACACAGACACACACTTACACCAAGTAACACAGACATACACTGACACCAAGTAACAAAGACATACACTGATACCCATTAACACAGACACACAATTACACCAAGTAACACAGACATACACTGATACCCAGTAACACAGACACACACTTACACCAAGTAACACAGACATACACTGACACGAAGTAACAAAGACATACAATGATACCCAGGAGCACAGACACACACTTACACCAAGTAACACAGACACACACTTACACCAAGTAAAAAATACATACACTTACACCAAGTAACACAGACATGCACTGACACCAAGTAACAAATACATACACTGATACCCAGTAACACAGACACACACTGACACCCAGTTAGAAACACACACTGACCCCCAGTAACACAGACACACACTGACCCCCAGTAACATAGACATCCACTAAAACCAAGTCACAAAGACACACACTGACACCTAGTAACAAATACATACACTGACACCAAGTCACAAAGTCATACACTGATTCACAGACACACACTTACACCAAGTAACAAAGACATACACTGATACCCAGTATCACAGACACACACTTACATCAAGTAACAAAGACATACACTGACACCAAGTCCCAAAGACACACACTGACACCCAGTAACAAAGACATACACTGACACCAAGTCACAAAGACATACACTGATACCCAGGAACACAGACACACACTGATACCCAGTAACAAAGACATACACTGATACAAAGTCACAAAGACATACACTGATACCCAGTAACACAGACGCACACTGACACCCAGTAATAAAGACAGACACTGATACCAAGATACAAAGACATACACTGATACCCAGTAACACAGACGCACACTGACAGCAAGTAACAAAGACATGCACTGACACCAAGTAACAAAGACATGCACTGACACCAAGTAACACAGACACACACGGACACCAAGTAACACAGACACACACTGACACCAAGTAACAAAGACATACAATTACACCAAGTAACAAAGACACACACTTACACCAAGTAACACAGACACACACAGACACCCAGTAACACAGACACACACTTACACCAAGTAACACAGACATACACTGACACCAAGTAACAAAGACATACACTGATACCCAGTAACAAAGACACACACTTACACCAAGTAACACAGACATACACTGACACCAAGTAACAAAGACATACACTGATACCCAGGAACACAGACACACACTTACACCAAGTAACACAGACACACACTTACACCAAGTAACAAAGACATACAATTACACCAAGTAACACAGACATACACTGACACCAAGTAACAAAGACATACAATTACACCAGGTAACAAAGACATACACTTACACCAAGTAACACAGATATACAATGGCACCAAGTAACAAATACATGCACTGACACCCAATAACACAGACACACACGGACACCAAGTAACAAAGACACACACTTACACCAAGTAACACAGACACACACTGACACCAAGTAACACAGACACACACTTACACCAAGTAACACAGACATACACGGACACCAAGTAACAAAGACATACATTGATAACCAGTAACACAGACACACACTTACACCAAGTAACACAGACATACACTGACACGAAGTAACAAAGACATACAATGATACCCAGGAACACAGACACACACTTACACCAAGTAACACAGACACACACTTACACCAAGTAAAAAAGACATACACTTACACCAAGTAACACAGACATACACTGACACCAAGTAACAAAGACATACACTGATACCCAGTAACACAGACACACACTGACACCCAGTTAGAAACACACACTGACCCCCAGTAACACAGACACACACTGACCCCCAGTAACACAGAGATACACTGACACCAAGTCACAAAGACACACACTGACACCCAGCAACAAAGACATACACTGACACCAAGTCACAAAGACATACACTGATTCACAGACACACACTTACACCAAGTAACACAAACATACACTGACACCAAGTAACAAAGACATTCACTGATACCCAGTATCACAGACACACACTTACGTCAAGTAACAAAGACATACACTGACACCAAGTCACAAAGACACACACTGACACCCAGTAACTAAGACATACACTGACATCAAGTCACAAAGACATACACTGATACCCAGGAACACAGACACACACTGATACCCAGTAACAAAGACATACACTGATACCAAGTCACAAAGACATAGACTGATACCCAGTAACACAGAAACACACTGACACCCTGTAACAAAGACATACACTGATACAACGTCACAAAGACATACACTGATACCCAGTAACACAGACACACACTGACACCCAGTAATAAAGACAGACACTGATAGCAAGATACAAAGACATGCACTGATACCCAGTAACACAGACGCACACTGACAGCAAGTAACAAAGACATGCACTGACACCAAGTAACAAAGACATGCACTGACTCCAAGTAACACAGACACACACGGACACCAAGTAACAAAGACACACACTTACACCAAGTAACACAGACACACACTTACACCAATTAACAAAGACATACACTGACACCAAGTAACACAGACATACACTGACACCAAGTAACAAAGACATACAATTACACCAAGTAACAAAGACTCACACTTAAACCAAGTAACAAAGACAGACACTGATACCCAGTAACACAGACACACACTTACACCAAGTAACACAGACATACACTGACACGAAGTAACAAAGACATGCAATGATACCCAGGAACACAGACACACACTTACACCAAGTAACACAGACACACACTTCCACCAAGTAACACAGACACACACTGACACCAAGTAACACAGACACACACTTACACCAAGTAACACAGACATACACTGACACCAAGTAACAAAGACATACACTGATACCCATTAACACAGACGCACACTTACACCAAGTAACACAGCCATACACTGACACGAAGTAACAAAGACATACAATGATACCCAGGAACACAGACACACACTTACACCAAGTAACAAAGACACACACTTACACCAAGTAAAAAAGACATACACTTACACCAAGTAACACAGACATACACTGACACCAAGTAACAAAGACATACACTGATACCCAGTAACACAGACACACACTGACACCCAGTTAGAAACACACACTGACCCCCAGTAACCCAGACACACACTGACCCCCAGGAACACAGAGATACACTGACACCAAGTCACAAAGACACACACTGACACCCAGCAACAAAGACATACACTGACACCAAGTCACAAAGACATACACTGATTCACAGACACACACTTACACCAAGTAACACAAAAATACACTGACACCAAGTAACACAGACATTCACTGATAACCAGTATCACAGACACACACTTTCATCAAGTAACAAAGACATACACTGACACCAAGTCACAAAGACACAGACTGACACCCAGTAACAAAGACATACACTGACACCAAGTCACAAAGACATACACTGATACCCAGGAACACAGACACACACTTACACCAAGTAACACAGACATACACTGACACCTAGTAACAAAGACATACACTGATACCCATTAACACAGTCGCACACTTACACCAAGTAACACAGCCATACACTGACACGAAGTAACAAAGACATACAATGATACCCAGGAACACAGACACACACTTACACCAAGTAACACAGACACACACTTACACCAAGTAAAAAAGACATACACTTACACGAAGTAACACAGACATACACTGACACCAAGTAACAAAGACATACACTGATACCCAGTAACACAGACACACACTGACACCCAGTTAGAAACACACACTGACCCCCAGTAACACAGACACACACTGACCCCCAGTAACACAGAGATACACTGACACCAAGTCACAAAGACACACACTGACACCCAGCAACAAAGACATACACTGACACCAAGTCACAAAGACATACACTGATTCACAGACACACACTTACACCAAGTAACACAAAAATACACTGACACCAAGTCACAAAGACACAGACTGACACCCAGTAACAAAGACATACACTGACACCAAGTCACAAAGACATACACTGATACCCAGTAACAAAGACATACACTGATACCAAGTCACAAAGACATACACTGATACCCAGTAACACAGAAACACACTGACACCCTGTAACAAAGACATACACTGATACAAAGTCACAAAGACATACACTGATACCGAGTAACACAGACACACACTGACACCCAGTAATAAAGACAGACACTGATACCAAGATACAAAGACATACACTGATACCCAGTAACACAGACGCACACTGACAGCAAGGAACAAAGACATGCACTGACACCAAGTAACAAAGACACACACTTACACCAAGTCACACAGACACACACTTGCACCAATTAACAAAGACATACACTGACAGCAAGTAACACAGACATACACTGACACCAAGTAACAAAGACATACAATTACACCAAGTAACAAAGACTCACACTTAAACCAAGTAACAAAGACAGACACTGATACCCAGTGACACAGACACACACTTACACCAAGTAACACAGACATACACTGACACGAAGTAACAAAGACATACAATGATACCCAGGAACACAGACACACACTTACACCAAGTAACACAGACACACACTTCCACCAAGTAACACAGACACACACTGACACCAAGTAACACAGACACACACTTACACCAAGTAACACAGACATACACTGACACCAAGTAACAAAGACATACACTGATACCCATTAACACAGACGCACACTTACACCAAATAACACAGCCATACACTGACACGAAGTAACAAAGACATACAATGATACCCAGGAGCACAGACACACACTTACACCAAGTAACACAGACACACACTTACACCAAGTAAAAAAGACATACACTTACACCAGGTAACACAGACATACACTGACACCAAGTAACAAAGACATACACTGATACCCAGTAACACAGACAAACACTGACACCCAGTTAGAAACACACACTGACCCACAGTAACAAAGACATACACTGACAGCAAGTCACAAAGACACACACTGACACCCAGTAACAAAGATATTCACTGACACCAAGTCACAAAGACATACACTGATTCACAGACACACACTTACACCAAGTAACACAGACATACACTGACACCAAGTAACATAGACATACACTGATACCCAGTATCACAGACACACACTTACATCAAGTAACAAAGACATACACTGACACCAAGTCACAAAGACACACACTGACACCCAGGAACAAAGACATACACTGACACCAAGTCACAAAGACATACACTGATACCCAGGAACACAGACACACACTGATACCCAGTAACAAAGACATACACTGATACCAAGTCACAAAGACATACACTGATACCCAGTAACACAGAAACACACTGACACCCTGTAACAAAGACATACATTGATACAAAGTCACAAAGACATACACTGATACCGAGTAACACAGACACACACTGACACCCAGTAATAAAGACAGACACTGATACCAAGATACAAAGACATACACTGATACCCAGTAACACAGACGCACACTGACACCCAGTTAGAAACACACACTGACCCCCAATAACACAGACACACACTGACCCCCAGTAACACAGAGATACACTGACACCAAGTCACAAAGACACACACTGACACCCAGCAACAAAGACATACACTGACACCAAGTCACAAAGACATACACTGATTCACAGACACACACTTACACCAAGTAACACAAAAATACACTGACACCAAGTAACAAAGACATTCACTGATACCCAGTATCACAGACACACACTTACATCAAGTAACAAAGACATACACTGACACCAAGTCACAAAGACACAGACTGACACCCAGTAACAAAGACATACACTGACACCAAGTCACAAAGACATACACTGATACCCAGGAACACAGACACACACTTACACCAAGTAACACAGACATACACTGACACCAAGTAACAAAGACATACACTGATACCCATTAACACAGTCGCACACTTACACCAAGTAACACAGCCATACACTGACACGAAGTAACAAAGACATACAATGATACCCAGGAACACAGACACACACTTACACCAAGTAACACAGACACACACTTACACCAAGTAAAAAAGACATACACTTACACCAAGTAACACAGACATACACTGACACCAAGTAACAAAGACATACACTGATACCCAGTAACACAGACACACACTGACACCCAGTTAGAAACACACACTGACCCCCAGTAACACAGACACACACTGACCCCCAGTAACACAGAGATACACTGACACCAAGTCACAAAGACACACACTGACACCCAGCAACAAAGACATACACTGACACCAAGTCACAAAGACATACACTGATTCACAGACACACACTTACACCAAGTAACACAAAAATACACTGACACCAAGTAACAAAGACATTCACTGACACCCAGTATCACAGACACACACTTACATCAAGTAACAAAGACATACACAGACACCAAGTCACAAAGACACAGACTGACACCCAGTAACAAAGACATACACTGACACCAAGTCACAAAGACATACACTGATACCCAGTAACAAAGACATACACTGATACCAAGTAACAAAGACATACACTGATACCCAGTAACACAGAAACACACTGACACCCTGAAACAAAGACATACACTGATACAAAGTCACAAAGACATACACTGATACCGAGTAACACAGACACACACTGACACCCAGTAATAAAGACAGACACTGATACCAAGATACAAAGACATACACTGATACCCAGTAACACAGACGCACACTGACAGCAAGGAACAAAGACATGCACTGACACCAAGTAACAAAGACACACACTTACACCAAGTCACACAGACACACACTTACACCAATTAACAAAGACATACACTGACACCAAGTAACACAGACATACACTGACACCAAGTAACAAAGACATACAATTACACCAAGTAACAAAGACTCACACTTAAACCAAGTAACAAAGACAGACACTGATACCCAGTAACACAGACACACACTTACACCAAGTAACACAGACATACACTGACACGAAGTAACAAAGACATACAATGATACCCAGGAACACAGACACACACTTACACCAAGTAACACAGACACACACTTCCACCAAGTAACACAGACACACACTGACACCAAGTAACACAGACACACACTTACACCAAGTAACACAGACATACACTGACACCAAGTAACAAAGACATACACTGATACCCATTAACACAGACGCACACTTACACCAAATAACACAGCCATACACTGACACGAAGTAACAAAGACATACAATGATACCCAGGAGCACAGACACACACTTACACCAAGTAACACAGACACACACTTACACCAAGTAAAAAAGACATACACTTACACCAAGTAACACAGACATACACTGACACCAAGTAACAAAGACATACACTGATACCCAGTAACACAGACACACACTGACACCCAGTTAGAAACACACACTGACCCCCAGTAACACAGACACACACTGACCCACAGTAACACAGACATACACTGACAGCAAGTCACAAAGACACACACTGACACCCAGTAACAAAGATATACACTGACACCAAGTCACAAAGACATACACTGATTCACAGACACACACTTACACCAAGTAACACAGACATACACTGACACCAAGTAACAAAGACATGCACTGATACCCAGTATCACAGACACACACTTACATCAAGTAACAAAGACATACACTGACACCAAGTCACAAAGACACACACTGACACCCAGGAACAAAGACATACACTGACACCAAGTCACAAAGACATACACTGATACCCAGGAACACAGACACACACTGATACCCAGTAACAAAGACATACACTGATACCAAGTCACAAAGACATACACTGATACCCAGTAACACAGAAACACACTGACACCCTGTAACAAAGACATACATTGATACAAAGTCACAAAGACATACACTGATACCGAGTAACACAGACACACACTGACACCCAGTAATAAAGACAGACACTGATACCAAGATACAAAGACATACACTGATACCCAGTAACACAGACGCACACTGACAGCAAGTAACAAAGACATGCACAGACACCAAGTAACAAAGACATGCACTGACACCAAGTAACACAGACACACAAGGACACCAAGTAACAAAGACGCACACTTACACCACGTAACACAGTCACACACTTACACCAAGTAACAAATACATACACTGACACCAAGTAACACAGACATACACTGACACCAAGTAACATAGACATACAATTACACCAAGTAACAAAGACACACGCTTACACCAAGTAACACAGACACACACTTACACCAAGTAACACAGACATACACTGACACCAAGTAACAAAGACATACAATTACACCAAGTAACACAGACATACACTGACACCAAGTAACAAAGACATACAATTACACCAAGTAACAAAGACACACACTTACACCAAGTAACACAGATATACAATGGCACCAAGTAACAAATACATGCACTGACACCCAATAACACAGACACACACGGACACCAAGTAACAAAGACACACACTTACACCAAGTAACACAGAGACACACTGGCAGCAAGTAACACAGACACACACTTACACCAAGTAACACAGACATACACTGACACCAAGTAACAAAGACATACACTGATAACCAGTAACACAGAAACACACTTACAGCAAGTAACACAGACATACACTGACACGAAGTAACAAAGTCATACACTGACACGAAGTAACAAAGTCACACACTTACACCAAGTAGCAAATACATACACTGACACCAAGTAACACAGACATACACTGACACCAAGTAACAAAGACATACAATTACACCAAGTAACAAAGACACACACTTACACCAATTAACACAGACACACACTGACACCCAGTAACACAGACAGACACTTACACCAAGTAGCACAGACATACACTGACACCAAGTAACAAAGACATACACTGATACCCAGTAACAAAGTCAAACACTTACACCAAGTCACACAGACATACACTGACACCAAGTAACAAAGACATACACTGATACCCAGGAACACAGACACACACTTACACCAAGTAACACAGACACACACTTACACCAAGAAACAAAGACATACAATTACACCAAGTAACACAGACATACACTGACACCAAGTAACAAAGACCTACAATTACACCAAGTAACAAAGACACACACTTACACCAAGTAACACAGATATACAATGGCACCAAGTAACAAATACATGCACTGACACCCAATAACACAGACACACACGGACACCAAGTAACAAAGACACACACTTACACCAAGTAACACAGACACACACTGACACCAAGTAACACAGACACACACTTACACCAAGAAACACAGACATACACTGACACCAAGTAACAAAGACATACACTGACACCCAGTAACACAGACACACACTTACACCAAGTAACACAGACATACACTGACACGAAGTAACAAAGACATACAATGATACCCAGGTGCACAGACACACACTTACACCAAGTAACACAGACATGCACTGACACCAAGTAACAAAGACATACACTGATAATCAGTAACACAGACACACACTGACACCCAGTTAGAAACACACACTGACCCCCAGTAACACAGACACACACTGACCCCCAGTAACACAGACATACACTGACACCAAGTCACAAAGACACACACTGACACCCAGTAACAAATACATACACTGACACCAAGTCACAAAGACATACACTGATTCACAGACACACACTTACACCAAGTAACAATGACATACACTGACACCAAGTAACAAAGACATACACTGATACCCAGTATCACAGACACACACTTACATCAAGTAACAAAGACATACACTGACACCAAGTCCCAAAGACACACACTGACACCCAGTAACAAAGACATACACTGACACCAAGTCACTAAGACATACACTGATACCCAGGAACACAGACACACACTGATACCCAGTAACAAAGACATACACTGATACCAAGTCACAAAGACATACACTGATACCCAGTAACACAGAAACACACTGACACCCTGTAACAAAGACATACACTGATACAAAGTCACAAAGACATACACTGATACCCAGTAACACAGACACACACTGACACCCAGTAATAAAGACAGACACTGACACCAAGATACAAAGACATACACTGATACCCAGGAACACAGACGCACACTGACAGCAAGTAACAAAGACATGCACTGACACCAAGTAACAAAGACATGCACTGACACCAAGTAACACAGACACACACGGACACCAAGGAACAAAGACACACACTTACACCAAGTAACACAGACACACACTTACACCAAGTAACAAATACATACACTGACACCAAGTAACACAGACATACACTGACACAAAGTAACAAAGACATACAATTACACCAAGTAACAAAGACACACACTTACACCAAGTAACACAGACACACCCTGACACCCATTAACACAGACACACACTTACACCAAGTAACACAGACATACACTGACACCAAATAACAAAGACATACACTGATACCCAGTAACAAAGACACACACTTACACCAAGTAACACAGACATACACTGACACCAAGTAACAAAGACATACACTGATACCCAGGAACACAGACACACACTTACACCAAGTAACACAGACACACACTTACACCAAGTAACAAAGACATACAATTACACCAAGTAACACAGACATACACTGACACCAAGTAACAAAGACATACAATTACACCAGGTAACAAAGACACGCACTTACACCAAGTAACACAGATATACAATGGCACCAAGTAACAAAGACAGGCACTGACATCCAATAACACAGACACACACGGACACCAAGTAACAAAGACACACACTTACACCAAGTAACACAGACACACACTGACACCAAGTAACACAGACACACACTTACACCAAGTAACACAGACATACACTGACACCAAGTATCAAAGACATACACTGATACCCAGTAACACAGACACACACTTACACCAAGTAACACAGACATACACTGACACGAAGTAACAAAGACATACAATGATACCCAGGAACACAGACACACACTGATACCCAGTAACAAAGACATACACTAATACCAAGTCACAAAGACATACACTGATACCCAGTAACACAGAAACACACTGACACCCTGTAACAAAGAAATACACTGATACAAAGTCACAAAGACATACACTGATACCCAGTAACACAGACACACACTGACACCCAGTAATAAAGACAGACACTGATACCAAGATGCAAAGACATACACTGATACCCAGTAACACAGACGCACAGTGACAGCAAGTAACAAAGACATGCACTGACACCAAGTAACAAAGACATGCACTGACACCAAGTAACACAGACACACACGGACACCAAGTAACAAAGACACACACTTACACCAAGTAACACAGTCACACACTTACACCAAGTAACAAATACATACACTGACACCAAGTAACACAGACATACACTGACACCAAGTAACAAAGACATACAATTACACCAAGTAACAAAGACACACACTTACACCAAGTAACACAGACACACACTGACACCCAGTAACACAGACACACACTTACACCAAGTAACACAGACTTACACTGACACCATGTAACAAAGACATACACTGATACCCAGTAACAAAGACACACACTTACACAAAGTAACACAGACATACACTGACACCAAGTAACAAAGACATGCACTGATACCCAGGAACACAGACACACACTTACACCAAGTAACACAGACACACACTTACACCAAGTAACAAAGACATACAATTACACCAAGTAACACAGACATACACTGACACCAAGTAACAAAGACATACAATTACACCAAGTAACAAAGACACACACTTACACCAAGTAACACAGATATACAATGGCACCAAGTAACAAATACATGCACTGACACCCAATAACACAGACACACACGGACACCAAGTAACAAAGACACACACTTATACCAAGTAACACAGACACACACTGACACCAAGTAACACAGACACACACTTACACCAAGTAACACAGACATACACTGACACCAAGTAACAAAGACATACACTGATACCCAGTAACACAGACACACACTTACACCAAGTAACACAGACATACACTGACACGAAGGAACAAAGACATACAATGAAACTCAGGAACACAGACACACACTTACACCAAGTAACACAGACACACACTTACACCAAGTAGAAAAGACATACACTTACACCAAGTAACACAGACATACACTGACCCCAAGTAACAAAGACATACACTGACCCCCAGAAACACAGACACACACTGACAGCAAGTAACAAAGTCACACACTTACACCAAGAAACACAGACACACACTTACTCCAAGTAACAAATACATACACTGACACCAAGTAACACAGACATACACTGACACCAAGTAACAAAGACATACAATTACACCAGGTAACAAAGACACACACTTACACCAAGTAACACAGACACACACTGACACCCAGTAACACAGACACACACTTGCACCAAGTAACACAGACATACACTGACACCAAGTAACAAAGACATACACTGATACCCAGTAACAAAGACAAACAATTACACCAAGTCACACAGACATACACTGACACCAAGTAACAAAGACATACACTGATACCCAGGAACACACACACTTACACCAAGTAACACAGACACACACTTACACCAAGAAACAAAGACATACAATTACACCAAGTAACACAGACATACAGTGACACCAAGTAACAAAGACCTACAATTACACCAAGTAACAAAGACACACACTTACACCAAGTAACACAGATATACAATGGCACCAAGTAACAAATACATGCACTGACACCCAATAACACAGACACACACGGACACCAAGTAACAAAGACACACACTTACACCAAGTAACACAGACACACACTGACACCAAGTAACACAGACACACACTTACACCAACAAACACAGACATACACTGACACCAAGTAACAAAGACATACACTGATACCCAGTAACACAGACACACACTTACACCAAGTAACACAGACATACACTGACACGAAGTAACAAAGACATACTATGATACCCAGGAACACAGACACACACTTCCACCAAGTAACACAGACACACACTTCCACCAAGTAACACAGACACACACTGACACCAAGTAACACAGACACACACTTACACCAAGTAACACAGACATACACTGACACCAAGTAACAAAGACATACCCTGATACCCATTAACACAGACACACACTTACACCAAGTAACACAGACATACACTGATACCCAGTAACACAGACACACACTTACACCAAGTAACACAGACATACACTGACACGAAGTAACAAAGACATACAATGATACCCAGGAGCACAGACACACACTTACACCAAGTAACACAGACACACACTTACACCAAGTAAAAAATACATACACTTACACCAAGTAACACAGACATGCACTGACACCAAGTAACAAAGACATACACTGATACCCAGTAACACAGACACACACTGACACCCAGTTAGAAACACACACTGACCCCCAGTAACACAGACACACACTGACCCCCAGTAACATAGACATCCACTAAAACCAAGTCACAAAGACACACACTGACACCTAGTAACAAATACATACACTGACACCAAGTCACAAAGTCATACACTGATTCACAGACACACACTTACACCAAGTAACAAAGACATACACTGATACCCAGTATCACAGACACACACTTACATCAAGTAACAAAGACATACACTGACACCAAGTCCCAAAGACACACACTGACACCCAGTAACAAAGACATACACTGACACCAAGTCACAAAGACATACACTGATACCCAGGAACACAGACACACACTGATACCCAGTAACAAAGACATACACTGATACAAAGTCACAAAGACATACACTGATACCCAGTAACTCAGACACACACTGACACCCAGTAATAAAGACAGACACTGATACCAAGATACAAAGACATACACTGATACCCAGTAACACAGACGCACACTGACAGCAAGTAACAAAGACATGCACTGACACCAAGTAACAAAGACATGCACTGACACCAAGTAACACAGACACACACGGACACCAAGAAACAAAGACATACAATTACACCAAGTAACACAGACATACAGTGACACCAAGTAACAAAGACCTACAATTACACCAAGTAACAAAGACACACACTTACACCAAGTAACACAGATATACAATGGCACCAAGTAACAAATACATGCACTGACACCCAATAACACAGACACACACGGACACCAAGTAACAAAGACACACACTTACACCAAGTAACACAGACACACACTGACACCAAGTAACACAGACACACACTTACACCAACAAACACAGACATACACTGACACCAAGTAACAAAGACATACACTGATACCCAGTAACACAGACACACACTTACACCAAGTAACACAGACATACACTGACACGAAGTAACAAAGACATACTATGATACCCAGGAACACAGACACACACTTCCACCAAGTAACACAGACACACACTTCCACCAAGTAACACAGACACACACTGACACCAAGTAACACAGACACACACTTACACCAAGTAACACAGACATACACTGACACCAAGTAACAAAGACATACCCTGATACCCATTAACACAGACACACACTTACACCAAGTAACACAGACATACACTGATACCCAGTAACACAGACACACACTTACACCAAGTAACACAGACATACACTGACACGAAGTAACAAAGACATACAATGATACCCAGGAGCACAGACACACACTTACACCAAGTAACACAGACACACACTTACACCAAGTAAAAAATACATACACTTACACCAAGTAACACAGACATGCACTGACACCAAGTAACAAAGACATACACTGATACCCAGTAACACAGACACACACTGACACCCAGTTAGAAACACACACTGACCCCCAGTAACACAGACACACACTGACCCCCAGTAACATAGACATCCACTAAAACCAAGTCACAAAGACACACACTGACACCTAGTAACAAATACATACACTGACACCAAGTCACAAAGTCATACACTGATTCACAGACACACACTTACACCAAGTAACAAAGACATACACTGATACCCAGTATCACAGACACACACTTACATCAAGTAACAAAGACATACACTGACACCAAGTCCCAAAGACACACACTGACACCCAGTAACAAAGACATACACTGACACCAAGTCACAAAGACATACACTGATACCCAGGAACACAGACACACACTGATACCCAGTAACAAAGACATACACTGATACAAAGTCACAAAGACATACACTGATACCCATTAACTCAGACACACACTGACACCCAGTAATAAAGACAGACACTGATACCAAGATACAAAGACATACACTGATACCCAGTAACACAGACGCACACTGACAGCAAGTAACAAAGACATGCACTGACACCAAGTAACAAAGACATGCACTGACACCAAGTAACACAGACACACACGGACACCAAGTAACACAGACACAGACTTACACCAAGTAACAAATACATACACTGACACCAAGTAACACAGACATACAATGACACCAAGTAACAATGACATACAATTACACCAAGTAACAAAGACACACACTTACACCAAGTAACACAGACACACACAGACACCCAGTAACACAGACACACACTTACACCAAGTAACACAGACATACACTGACACCAAGTAACAAAGACATACACTGATACCCAGTAACAAAGACACACACTTACACCAAGTAACACAGACATACACTGACACCAAGTAACAAAGACATACACTGATACCCAGGAACACAGACACACACTTACACCAAGTAACACAGACACACACTTACACCAAGTAACAAAGACATACAATTACACCAAGTAACACAGACATACACTGACACCAAGTAACAAAGACATACAATTACACCAGGTAACAAAGACATACACTTACACCAAGTAACACAGATATACAATGGCACCAAGTAACAAATACATGCACTGACACCCAATAACACAGACACACACGGACACCAAGTAACAAAGACACACACTTACACCAAGTAACACAGACACACACTGACACCAAGTAACACAGACACACACTTACACCAAGTAACACAGACATACACTGACACCAACTAACAAAGACATACATTGATAACCAGTAACACAGACACACACTTACACCAAGTAACACAGACATACACTGACACGAAGTAACAAAGACATACAATGATACCCAGGAACACAGACACACACTTACACCAAGTAACACAGACACACACTTACACCAAGTAAAAAAGACATACACTTACACCAAGTAACACAGACATACACTGACACCAAGTAACAAAGACATACACTGATACCCAGTAACACAGACACACACTGACACCCAGTTAGAAACACACACTGACCCCCAGTAACACAGACACACACTGACCCCCAGTAACACAGAGATACACTGACACCAAGTCACAAAGACACACACTGACACCCAGCAACAAAGACATACACTGACACCAAGTCACAAAGACATACACTGATTCACAGACACACACTTACACCAAGTAACACAAACATACACTGACAACAAGTAACAAAGACATTCACTGATACCCAGTATCACAGACACACACTTACGTCAAGTAACAAAGACATACACTGACACCAAGTCACAAAGACACACACTGACACCCAGTAACTAAGACATACACTGACATCAAGTCACAAAGACATACAGTGATACCCAGGAACACAGACACACACTGATACCCAGTAACAAAGACATACACTGATACCAAGTCACAAAGACATAGACTGATACCCAGTAACACAGAAACACACTGACACCCTGTAACAAAGACATACACTGATACAACGTCACAAAGACATACACTGATACCCAGTAACACAGACACACACTGACACCCAGTAATAAAGACAGACACTGATAGCAAGATACAAAGACATGCACTGATACCCAGTAACACAGACGCACACTGACAGCAAGTAACAAAGACATGCACTGACACCAAGTAACAACGACATGCACTGACTCCAAGTAACACAGACACACACGGACACCAAGTAACAAAGACACACACTTACACCAAGTAACACAGACACACACTTACACCAATTAACAAAGACATACACTGACACCAAGTAACACAGACATACACTGACACCAAGTAACAAAGACATACCATAACACCAAGTAACAAAGACTCACACTTAAACCAAGTAACAAAGACGGACACTGATACCCAGTAACACAGACACACACTTACACCAAGTAACACAGACATACACTGACACGAAGTAACAAAGACATGCAATGATACCCAGGAACACATACACACACTTACACCAAGTAACACAGACACACACTTCCACCAAGTAACACAGACACACACTGACACCAAGTAACACAGACACACACTTACACCAAGTAACACAGACATACACTGACACCAAGTAACAAAGACATACACTGATACCCATTAACACAGACGCACACTTACACCAAGTAACACAGCCATACACTGACACGAAGTAACAAAGACATACAATGATACCCAGGAACACAGACACACACTTACACCAAGTAACAAAGACACACACTTACACCAAGTAAAAAAGACATACACTTACACCAAGTAACACAGACATACACTGACACCAAGTAACAAAGACATACACTGATACCCAGTAACACAGACACACACTGACACCCAGTTAGAAACACACACTGACCCCCAGTAACACAGACACACACTGACCCCCAGTAACACAGAGATACACTGACACCAAGTCACAAAGACACACACTGACACCCAGCAACAAAGACATACACTGACACCAAGTCACAAAGACATACACTGATTCACAGACACACACTTACACCAAGTAACACAAAAATACACTGACACCAAGTAACAAAGACATTCGCTGATAACCAGTATCACAGACACACACTTTCATCAAGTAACAAAGACATACACTGACACCAAGTCACAAAGACACAGACTGACACCCAGTAACAAAGACATACACTGACACCAAGTCACAAAGACATACACTGATACCCAGGAACACAGACACACACTTACACCAAGTAACACAGACATACACTGACACCAAGTAACAAAGACATACACTGATACCCATTAACACAGTCGCACACTTACACCAAGTAACACAGCCATACACTGACACGAAGTAACAAAGACATACAATGATACCCAGGAACACAGACACACACTTACACCAAGTAACACAGACACACACTTACACCAAGTAAAAAAGACATACACTTACACGAAGTAACACAGACATACACTGACACCAAGTAACAAAGACATACACTGATACCCAGTAACACAGACACACACTGACACCCAGTTAGAAACACACACTGACCCCCAGTAACACAGACACACACTGACCCCCAGTAACACAGAGATACACTGACACCAAGTCACAAAGACACACACTGACACCCAGCAACAAAGACATACACTGACACCAAGTCACAAAGACATACACTGATTCACAGACACACACTTACACCAAGTAACACAAAAATACACTGACACCAAGTAACAAAGACATTCACTGATACCCAGTATCACAGACACACACTTACATCAAGTAACAAAGACATACACTGACACCAAGTCACAAAGACACAGACTGACACCCAGTAACAAAGACATACACTGACACCAAGTCACAAAGACATACACTGATACCCAGTAACAAAGACATACACTGATACCAAGTCACAAAGACATACACTGATACCCAGTAACACAGAAACACACTGACACCCTGTAACAAAGACATACACTGATACAAAGTCACAAAGACATACACTGATACCGAGTAACACAGACACACACTGACACCCAGTAATAAAGACAGACACTGATACCAAGATACAAAGACATACACTGATACCCAGTAACACAGACGCACACTGACAGCAAGGAACAAAGACATGCACTGACACCAAGTAACAAAGACATACACTGGCACCAAGTAACAAAGACATACAATTACACCAAGTAACAAAGACTCACACTTAAACCAAGTAACAAAGACAGACACTGATACCCAGTGACACAGACACACACTTACACCAAGTAAAAAAGACATACACTTACACGAAGTAACACAGACATACACTGACACCAAGTAACAAAGACATACACTGATACCCAGTAACACAGACACACACTGACACCCAGTTAGAAACACACACTGACCCCCAGTAACACAGACACACACTGACCCCCAGTAACACAGAGATACACTGACACCAAGTCACAAAGACACACACTGACACCCAGCAACAAAGACATACACTGACACCAAGTCACAAAGACATACACTGATTCACAGACACACACTTACACCAAGTAACACAAAAATACACTGACACCAAGTAACAAAGACATTCACTGATACCCAGTATCACAGACACACACTTACATCAAGTAACAAAGACATACACTGACACCAAGTCACAAAGACACAGACTGACACCCAGTAACAAAGACATACACTGACACCAAGTCACAAAGACATACACTGATACCCAGTAACAAAGACATACACTGATACCAAGTCACAAAGACATACACTGATACCCAGTAACACAGAAACACACTGACACCCTGTAACAAAGACATACACTGATACAAAGTCACAAAGACATACACTGATACCGAGTAACACAGACACACACTGACACCCAGTAATAAAGACAGACACTGATACCAAGATACAAAGACATACACTGATACCCAGTAACACAGACACACACTGACACCCAGTTAGAAACACACACTGACCCCCAGTAACACAGACACACACTGACCCCCAGTAACATAGACATCCACTAAAACCAAGTCACAAAGACACACACTGACACCTAGTAACAAATACATACACTGACACCAAGTCACAAAGTCATACACTGATTCACAGACACACACTTACACCAAGTAACAAAGACATACACTGATACCCAGTATCACAGACACACACTTACATCAAGTAACAAAGACATACACTGACACCAAGTCCCAAAGACACACACTGACACCCAGTAACAAAGACATACACTGACACCAAGTCACAAAGACATACACTGATACCCAGGAACACAGACACACACTGATACCCAGTAACAAAGACATACACTGATACAAAGTCACAAAGACATACACTGATACCCAGTAACTCAGACACACACTGACACCCAGTAATAAAGACAGACACTGATACCAAGATACAAAGACATACACTGATACCCAGTAACACAGACGCACACTGACAGCAAGTAACAAAGACATGCACTGACACCAAGTAACAAAGACATGCACTGACACCAAGTAACACAGACACACACGGACACCAAGAAACAAAGACATACAATTACACCAAGTAACACAGACATACAGTGACACCAAGTAACAAAGACCTACAATTACACCAAGTAACAAAGACACACACTTACACCAAGTAACACAGATATACAATGGCACCAAGTAACAAATACATGCACTGACACCCAATAACACAGACACACACGGACACCAAGTAACAAAGACACACACTTACACCAAGTAACACAGACACACACTGACACCAAGTAACACAGACACACACTTACACCAACAAACACAGACATACACTGACACCAAGTAACAAAGACATACACTGATACCCAGTAACACAGACACACACTTACACCAAGTAACACAGACATACACTGACACGAAGTAACAAAGACATACTATGATACCCAGGAACACAGACACACACTTCCACCAAGTAACACAGACACACACTTCCACCAAGTAACACAGACACACACTGACACCAAGTAACACAGACACACACTTACACCAAGTAACACAGACATACACTGACACCAAGTAACAAAGACATACCCTGATACCCATTAACACAGACACACACTTACACCAAGTAACACAGACATACACTGATACCCAGTAACACAGACACACACTTACACCAAGTAACACAGACATACACTGACACGAAGTAACAAAGACATACAATGATACCCAGGAGCACAGACACACACTTACACCAAGTAACACAGACACACACTTACACCAAGTAAAAAATACATACACTTACACCAAGTAACACAGACATGCACTGACACCAAGTAACAAAGACATACACTGATACCCAGTAACACAGACACACACTGACACCCAGTTAGAAACACACACTGACCCCCAGTAACACAGACACACACTGACCCCCAGTAACATAGACATCCACTAAAACCAAGTCACAAAGACACACACTGACACCTAGTAACAAATACATACACTGACACCAAGTCACAAAGTCATACACTGATTCACAGACACACACTTACACCAAGTAACAAAGACATACACTGATACCCAGTATCACAGACACACACTTACATCAAGTAACAAAGACATACACTGACACCAAGTCCCAAAGACACACACTGACACCCAGTAACAAAGACATACACTGACACCAAGTCACAAAGACATACACTGATACCCAGGAACACAGACACACACTGATACCCAGTAACAAAGACATACACTGATACAAAGTCACAAAGACATACACTGATACCCATTAACTCAGACACACACTGACACCCAGTAATAAAGACAGACACTGATACCAAGATACAAAGACATACACTGATACCCAGTAACACAGACGCACACTGACAGCAAGTAACAAAGACATGCACTGACACCAAGTAACAAAGACATGCACTGACACCAAGTAACACAGACACACACGGACACCAAGTAACACAGACACACACTTACACCAAGTAACAAATACATACACTGACACCAAGTAACACAGACATACAATGACACCAAGTAACAATGACATACAATTACACCAAGTAACAAAGACACACACTTACACCAAGTAACACAGACACACACAGACACCCAGTAACACAGACACACACTTACACCAAGTAACACAGACATACACTGACACCAAGTAACAAAGACATACACTGATACCCAGTAACAAAGACACACACTTACACCAAGTAACACAGACATACACTGACACCAAGTAACAAAGACATACACTGATACCCAGGAACACAGACACACACTTACACCAAGTAACACAGACACACACTTACACCAAGTAACAAAGACATACAATTACACCAAGTAACACAGACATACACTGACACCAAGTAACAAAGACATACAATTACACCAGGTAACAAAGACATACACTTACACCAAGTAACACAGATATACAATGGCACCAAGTAACAAATACATGCACTGACACCCAATAACACAGACACACACGGACACCAAGTAACAAAGACACACACTTACACCAAGTAACACAGACACACACTGACACCAAGTAACACAGACACACACTTACACCAAGTAACACAGACATACACTGACACCAACTAACAAAGACATACATTGATAACCAGTAACACAGACACACACTTACACCAAGTAACACAGACATACACTGACACGAAGTAACAAAGACATACAATGATACCCAGGAACACAGACACACACTTACACCAAGTAACACAGACACACACTTACACCAAGTAAAAAAGACATACACTTACACCAAGTAACACAGACATACACTGACACCAAGTAACAAAGACATACACTGATACCCAGTAACACAGACACACACTGACACCCAGTTAGAAACACACACTGACCCCCAGTAACACAGACACACACTGACCCCCAGTAACACAGAGATACACTGACACCAAGTCACAAAGACACACACTGACACCCAGCAACAAAGACATACACTGACACCAAGTCACAAAGACATACACTGATTCACAGACACACACTTACACCAAGTAACACAAACATACACTGACAACAAGTAACAAAGACATTCACTGATACCCAGTATCACAGACACACACTTACGTCAAGTAACAAAGACATACACTGACACCAAGTCACAAAGACACACACTGACACCCAGTAACTAAGACATACACTGACATCAAGTCACAAAGACATACAGTGATACCCAGGAACACAGACACACACTGATACCCAGTAACAAAGACATACACTGATACCAAGTCACAAAGACATAGACTGATACCCAGTAACACAGAAACACACTGACACCCTGTAACAAAGACATACACTGATACAACGTCACAAAGACATACACTGATACCCAGTAACACAGACACACACTGACACCCAGTAATAAAGACAGACACTGATAGCAAGATACAAAGACATGCACTGATACCCAGTAACACAGACGCACACTGACAGCAAGTAACAAAGACATGCACTGACACCAAGTAACAACGACATGCACTGACTCCAAGTAACACAGACACACACGGACACCAAGTAACAAAGACACACACTTACACCAAGTAACACAGACACACACTTACACCAATTAACAAAGACATACACTGACACCAAGTAACACAGACATACACTGACACCAAGTAACAAAGACATACAATTACACCAAGTAACAAAGACTCACACTTAAACCAAGTAACAAAGACGGACACTGATACCCAGTAACACAGACACACACTTACACCAAGTAACACAGACATACACTGACACGAAGTAACAAAGACATGCAATGATACCCAGGAACACATACACACACTTACACCAAGTAACACAGACACACACTTCCACCAAGTAACACAGACACACACTGACACCAAGTAACACAGACACACACTTACACCAAGTAACACAGACATACACTGACACCAAGTAACAAAGACATACACTGATACCCATTAACACAGACGCACACTTACACCAAGTAACACAGCCATACACTGACACGAAGTAACAAAGACATACAATGATACCCAGGAACACAGACACACACTTACACCAAGTAACAAAGACACACACTTACACCAAGTAAAAAAGACATACACTTACACCAAGTAACACAGACATACACTGACACCAAGTAACAAAGACATACACTGATACCCAGTAACACAGACACACACTGACACCCAGTTAGAAACACACACTGACCCCCAGTAACACAGACACACACTGACCCCCAGTAACACAGAGATACACTGACACCAAGTCACAAAGACACACACTGACACCCAGCAACAAAGACATACACTGACACCAAGTCACAAAGACATACACTGATTCACAGACACACACTTACACCAAGTAACACAAAAATACACTGACACCAAGTAACAAAGACATTCGCTGATAACCAGTATCACAGACACACACTTTCATCAAGTAACAAAGACATACACTGACACCAAGTCACAAAGACACAGACTGACACCCAGTAACAAAGACATACACTGACACCAAGTCACAAAGACATACACTGATACCCAGGAACACAGACACACACTTACACCAAGTAACACAGACATACACTGACACCAAGTAACAAAGACATACACTGATACCCATTAACACAGTCGCACACTTACACCAAGTAACACAGCCATACACTGACACGAAGTAACAAAGACATACAATGATACCCAGGAACACAGACACACACTTACACCAAGTAACACAGACACACACTTACACCAAGTAAAAAAGACATACACTTACACGAAGTAACACAGACATACACTGACACCAAGTAACAAAGACATACACTGATACCCAGTAACACAGACACACACTGACACCCAGTTAGAAACACACACTGACCCCCAGTAACACAGACACACACTGACCCCCAGTAACACAGAGATACACTGACACCAAGTCACAAAGACACACACTGACACCCAGCAACAAAGACATACACTGACACCAAGTCACAAAGACATACACTGATTCACAGACACACACTTACACCAAGTAACACAAAAATACACTGACACCAAGTAACAAAGACATTCACTGATACCCAGTATCACAGACACACACTTACATCAAGTAACAAAGACATACACTGACACCAAGTCACAAAGACACAGACTGACACCCAGTAACAAAGACATACACTGACACCAAGTCACAAAGACATACACTGATACCCAGTAACAAAGACATACACTGATACCAAGTCACAAAGACATACACTGATACCCAGTAACACAGAAACACACTGACACCCTGTAACAAAGACATACACTGATACAAAGTCACAAAGACATACACTGATACCGAGTAACACAGACACACACTGACACCCAGTAATAAAGACAGACACTGATACCAAGATACAAAGACATACACTGATACCCAGTAACACAGACGCACACTGACAGCAAGGAACAAAGACATGCACTGACACCAAGTAACAAAGACATACACTGGCACCAAGTAACAAAGACATACAATTACACCAAGTAACAAAGACTCACACTTAAACCAAGTAACAAAGACAGACACTGATACCCAGTGACACAGACACACACTTACACCAAGTAAAAAAGACATACACTTACACGAAGTAACACAGACATACACTGACACCAAGTAACAAAGACATACACTGATACCCAGTAACACAGACACACACTGACACCCAGTTAGAAACACACACTGACCCCCAGTAACACAGACACACACTGACCCCCAGTAACACAGAGATACACTGACACCAAGTCACAAAGACACACACTGACACCCAGCAACAAAGACATACACTGACACCAAGTCACAAAGACATACACTGATTCACAGACACACACTTACACCAAGTAACACAAAAATACACTGACACCAAGTAACAAAGACATTCACTGATACCCAGTATCACAGACACACACTTACATCAAGTAACAAAGACATACACTGACACCAAGTCACAAAGACACAGACTGACACCCAGTAACAAAGACATACACTGACACCAAGTCACAAAGACATACACTGATACCCAGTAACAAAGACATACACTGATACCAAGTCACAAAGACATACACTGATACCCAGTAACACAGAAACACACTGACACCCTGTAACAAAGACATACACTGATACAAAGTCACAAAGACATACACTGATACCGAGTAACACAGACACACACTGACACCCAGTAATAAAGACAGACACTGATACCAAGATACAAAGACATACACTGGTACCCAGTAACACAGACGCACACTGACAGCAAGGAACAAAGACATGCACTGACACCAAGTAACAAAGACACACACTTACACCAAGTCACACAGACACACACTTGCACCAATTAACAAAGACATACACTGACAGCAAGTAACACAGACATACACTGGCACCAAGTAACAAAGACATGCAATTACACCAAGTAACAAAGACTCACACTTAAACCAAGTAACAAAGACAGACACTGATACCCAGTGACACAGACACACACTTACACCAAGTAACACAGACATACACTGACACGAAGTAACAAAGACATACAATGATACCCAGGAACACAGACACACACTTACACCAAGTAACACAGACACACACTTACACCAAGTAACACAGACACACACTGACACCAAGTAACACAGACACACACTTACACCAAGTAACACAGACATACACTGACACCAAGTAACAAAGACATACACTGATACCCATTAACACAGACGCAAACTTACACCAAATAACACAGCCATACACTGACACGAAGTAACAAAGACATACAATGATACCCAGGAGCACAGACACACACTTACACCAAGTAACACAGACACACACTTACACCAAGTAAAAAAGACATACACTTACACCAAGTAACACAGACATACACTGACACCAAGTAACAAAGACATACACTGATACCCAGTAACACAGACAAACACTGACACCCAGTTAGAAACACACACTGACCCACAGTAACACAGACATACACTGACAGCAAGTCACAAAGACACACACTGACACCCAGTAACAAAGATATTCACTGACACCAAGTCACAAAGACATACACTGATTCACAGACACACACTTACACCAAGTAACACAGACATACACTGACACCAAGTAACATAGACATACACCGATACCCAGTATCACAGACACACACTTACATCAAGTAACAAAGACATACACTGACACCAAGTCACAAAGACACACACTGACACCCAGGAACAAAGACATACACTGACACCAAGTCACAAAGACATACACTGATACCCAGGAACACAGACACACACTGATACCCAGTAACAAAGACATACACTGATACCAAGTCACAAAGACATACACTGATACCCAGTAACACAGAAACACACTGACACCCTGTAACAAAGACATACATTGACACAAAGTCACAAAGACATACACTGATACCGAGTAACACAGACACACACTGACACCCAGTAATAAAGACAGACACTGATACCAAGATACAAAGACATACACTGATACCCAGTAACACAGACGCACACTGACACCCAGTTAGAAACACACACTGACCCCCAGTAACACAGACACACACTGACCCCCAGTAACACAGAGATACACTGACACCAAGTCACAAAGACACACACTGACACCCAGCAACAAAGACATACACTGACACCAAGTTACAAAGACATACACTGATTCACAGACACACACTTACACCAAGTAACACAAAAATACACTGACACCAAGTAACAAAGACATTCACTGATACCCAGTATCACAGACACACACTTACATCAAGTAACAAAGACATACACTGACACCAAGTCACAAAGACACAGACTGACACCCAGTAACAAAGACATACACTGACACCAAGTCACAAAGACATACACTGATACCCAGGAACACAGACACACACTTACACCAAGTAACACAGACATACACTGACACCAAGTAACAAAGACATACACTGATACCCATTAACACAGTCACACACTTACACCAAGTAACACAGCCATACACTGACACGAAGTAACAAAGACATACAATGATACCCAGGAACACAGACACACACTTACACCAAGTAACACAGACACACACTTACACCAAGTAAAAAAGACATACACTTACACGAAGTAACACAGACATACACTGACACCAAGTAACAAAGACATACACTGATACCCAGTAACACAGACACACACTGACACCCAGTTAGAAACACACACTGACCCCCAGTAACACAGACACACACTGACCCCCAGTAACACAGAGATACACTGACACCAAGTCACAAAGACACACACTGACACCCAGCAACAAAGACATACACTGACACCAAGTCACAAAGACATACACTGATTCACAGACACACACTTACACCAAGTAACACAAAAATACACTGACACCAAGTAACAAAGACATTCACTGACACCCAGTATCACAGACACACACTTACATCAAGTAACAAAGACATACACTGACACCAAGTCACAAAGACACAGACTGAGACCCAGTAACAAAGACATACACTGACACCAAGTCACAAAGACATACACTGATACCCAGTAACAAAGACATACACTGATACCAAGTCACAAAGACATACACTGATACCCAGTAACACAGAAACACACTGACACCCTGTAACAAAGACATACACTGATACAAAGTCACAAAGACATACACTGATACCGAGTAACACAGACACACACTGACACCCAGTAATAAAGACAGACACTGATACCAAGATACAAAGACATACACTGATACCCAGTAACACAGACGCACACTGACAGCAAGGAACAAAGACATGCACTGACACCAAGTAACAAAGACACACACTTACACCAAGTCACACAGACACACACTTACACCAATTAACAAAGACATACACTGACACCAAGTAACACAGACATACACTGACACCAAGTAACAAAGACATACAATTACACCAAGTAACAAAGACTCACACTTAAACCAAGTAACAAAGACAGACACTGATACCCAGTAACACAGACACACACTTACACCAAGTAACACAGACATACACTGACACGAAGTAACAAAGACATACAATGATACCCAGGAACACAGACACACACTTACACCAAGTAACACAGACACACACTTCCACCAAGTAACACAGACACACACTGACACCAAGTAACACAGACACACACTTACACCAAGTAACACAGACATACAATGACACCAAGTAACAAAGACATACACTGATACCCATTAACACAGACGCACACTTACACCAAATAACACAGCCATACACTGACACGAAGTAACAAAGACATACAATGATACCCAGGAGCACAGACACACACTTACACCAAGTAACACAGACACACACTTACACCAAGTAAAAAAGACATACACTTACACCAAGTAACACAGACATACACTGACACCAAGTAACAAAGACATACACTGATACCCAGTAACACAGACACACACTGACACCCAGTTAGAAACACACACTGACCCCCAGTAACACAGACACACACTGACCCACAGTAACACAGACATACACTGACAGCAAGTCACAAAGACACACACTGACACCCAGTAACAAAGATATACACTGACACCAAGTCACAAAGACATACACTGATTCACAGACACACACTTACACCAAGTAACACAGACATACACTGACACCAAGTAACAAAGACATACACTGATACCCAGTATCACAGACACACACTTACATCAAGTAACAAAGACATACACTGACACCAAGTCACAAAGACACACACTGACACCCAGGAACAAAGACATACACTGACACCAAGTCACAAAGACATACACTGATACCCAGGAACACAGACACACACTGATACCCAGTAACAAAGACATACACTGATACCAAGTCACAAAGACATACACTGATACGCAGTAACACAGAAACACACTGACACCCTGTAACAAAGACATACATTGATACAAAGTCACAAAGACATACACTGATACCGAGTAACACAGACACACACTGACACCCAGTAATAAAGACAGACACTGATACCAAGATACAAAGACATACACTGATACCCAGTAACACAGACGCACACTGACAGCAAGTAACAAAGACATGCACAGACACCAAGTAACAAAGACATGCACTGACACCAAGTAACACAGACACACAAGGACACCAAGTAACAAAGACGCACACTTACACCACGTAACACAGTCACACACTTACACCAAGTAACAAATACATACACTGACACCAAGTAACACAGACATACACTGACACCAAGTAACATAGACATACAATTACACCAAGTAACAAAGACACACACTTACACCAAGTAACACAGACACACACTGACACCCAGTAGCACAGACACACACTTACACCAAGTAACACAGACATACACTGACACCAAGTAACAAAGACATACAATTACACCAAGTAACACAGACATACACTGACACCAAGTAACAAAGACATACAATTACACCAAGTAACAAAGACACACACTTACACCAAGTAACACAGATATACAATGGCACCAAGTAACAAATACATGCACTGACACCCAATAACACAGACACACACGGACACCAAGTAACACAGACACACACTGGCAGCAAGTAACACAGACGCACACTTACACCAAGTAACACAGACACACACTGGCAGCAAGTAACACAGACGCACACTTACACCAAGTAACACAGACATACACTGACACCAAGTAACAAAGACATACACTGATACCCAGTAACACAGAAACACACTTACAGCAAGTAACACAGACATACACTGACACGAAGTAACAAAGTCATACACTGACACGAAGTAACAAAGTCACACACTTACACCAAGTAACAAATACATACACTGACACCAAGTAACACAGACATACACTGACACCAAGTAACAAAGACATACAATTACACCAAGTAACAAAGACACACACTGATACCCAGTAACACAGACACACACTGACACCCAGTTAGAAACACACACTGACCCCCAGTAACACAGACACACACTGACCCCAAGTAACACAGACATACACTGACACCAAGTCACAAAGACACACACTGACACCCAGTAACAAATACATACACTGACACCAAGTCACAAAGACATACACTGATTCACAGACACACACTTACACCAAGTAACAAAGACATACACTGACACCAAGTAACAAAGACATACACTGATACCCAGTATCACAGACACACACTTACATCAAGTAACAAAGACATTCACTGACACCAAGTCCCAAAGACACACACTGACACCCAGTAACAAAGACATACACTGACACCAAGTCACTAAGACATACACTGATACCCAGGAACACAGACACACACTGATACCCAGTAACAAAGACATACACTGATACCAAGTCACAAAGACATACACTGATACCCAGTAACACAGAAACACACTGACACCCTGTAACAAAGACATACACTGATACAAAGTCACAAAGACATACACTGATACCCAGTAACACAGACACACACTGACACCCAGTAATAAAGACAGACACTGATACCAAGATACAAAGACATACACTGATACCCAGGAACACAGACGCACACTGACAGCAAGTAACAAAGACATGCACTGACACCAAGTAACAAAGACATGCACTGACACCAAGTAACACAGACACACACGGACACCAAGGAACAAAGAAACACACTTACACCAAGTAACACAGACACACACTTACACCAAGTAACAAATACATACACTGACACCAAGTAACACAGACATACACTGACACAAAGAAACAAAGACATACAATTACACCAAGTAACAAAGACACACACTTACACCAAGTAACACAGACACACCCTGACACCCATTAACACAGACACACACTTATACCAAGTAACACAGACATACACTGACACCAAATAACAAAGACATACACTGATACCCAGTAACAAAGACACACACTTACACCAAGTAACACAGACATACACTGACACCAAGTAACAAAGACATACACTGATACCCAGGAACACAGACACACACTTACACCAAGTAACACAGACACACACTTACACCAAGAAACAAAGACATACAATTACACCAAGTAACACAGACATACACTGATACCAAGTCACAAAGACATACACTGATACCAAGTAACAAAGACATACACTGATACCCAGTAACACAGACACACACTTACACCAAGTAACAATGGCACACACTGACACCAAGTAACAAAGACATACACTGATACCCAGTAACACAGACACACTCTTACACCAAGTAACAAAGACATACACTGACACCGAGTAACAAAGACATACACTGACACCCAGTAACACAGAAACACATGGACACCAAGTAACAAAGACACACACTTACACCAAGTAACACAGACACACACTGACACCCAGTAACACAGACATATACTCATACCCAGTAACACAGACACACACTTACACCAAGTAACACAGACATACACTTGCACAAAGTAACAAAGACATACACTTACACCAAGTAACACAGACATACACTGACACCAAGTAACAAAGACATACAATTACACCAAGTAACAAAAACACACACTTACACCAAGTAACACAGATATACACTGGCAACAAGTAACAAAGACATGCACTGACACCCAGTAACACAGACACACACGGACACCAATTAACACAGACACACACTTACACCAAGTAAGACAGACATACACTGACACCAAGTAACAAAGACATACAATTACACCAAGTAACAAAGACACACACTTACACCAAGTAACAAAGTCAGACTCTGATACCCAGTAACACAGATACATCTTAAACCAAGTAACAAAGACATACACTGATACCCAGTAACACAAACAAACACACACTGACACCCAGTAACACAGAGAAACACTAATAAACAGTAACAAAGACATACACTGACACCAAGTAACACAGACACACACTGACACCCAGTAACAAAGACATACAATGACACCAAGTAACAAAGACATACACTGATACCCATTAACACAGACGCACACTTACACCAAATAACACAGCCATACACTGACACGAAGTAACAAAGACATACAATGATACCCAGGAGCACAGACACACACTTACACCAAGTAACACAGACACACACTTACACCAAGTAAAAAAGACATACACTTACACCAAGTAACACAGACATACACTGACACCAAGTAACAAAGACATACACTGATACCCAGTAACACAGACACACACTGACACCCAGTTAGAAACACACACTGACCCCCAGTAACACAGACACACACTGACCCACAGTAACACAGACATACACTGACAGCAAGTCACAAAGACACACACTGACACCCAGTAACAAAGATATACACTGACACCAAGTCACAAAGACATACACTGATTCACAGACACACACTTACACCAAGTAACACAGACATACACTGACACCAAGTAACAAAGACATACACTGATACCCAGTATCACAGACACACACTTACATCAAGTAACAAAGACATACACTGACACCAAGTCACAAAGACACACACTGACACCCAGGAACAAAGACATACACTGACACCAAGTCACAAAGACATACACTGATACCCAGGAACACAGACACACACTGATACCCAGTAACAAAGACATACACTGATACCAAGTCACAAAGACATACACTGATACGCAGTAACACAGAAACACACTGACACCCTGTAACAAAGACATACATTGATACAAAGTCACAAAGACATACACTGATACCGAGTAACACAGACACACACTGACACCCAGTAATAAAGACAGACACTGATACCAAGATACAAAGACATACATTGATACCCAGTAACACAGACGCACACTGACAGCAAGTAACAAAGACATGCACAGACACCAAGTAACAAAGACATGCACTGACACCAAGTAACACAGACACACAAGGACACCAAGTAACAAAGACGCACACTTACACCACGTAACACAGTCACACACTTACACCAAGTAACAAATACATACACTGACACCAAGTAACACAGACATACACTGACACCAAGTAACATAGACATACAATTACACCAAGTAACAAAGACACACACTTACACCAAGTAACACAGACACACACTGACACCCAGTAACACAGACACACACTTACACCAAGTAACACAGACATACACTGACACCAAGTAACAAAGACATACAATTACACCAAGTAACACAGACATACACTGACACCAAGTAACAAAGACATACAATTACACCAAGTAACAAAGACACACACTTACACCAAGTAACACAGATATACAATGGCACCAAGTAACAAATACATGCACTGACACCCAATAACACAGACACACACGGACACCAAGTAACAAAGACACACACTTACACCAAGTAACACAGACACACACTGGCAGCAAGTAACACAGACGCACACTTACACCAAGTAACACAGACATACACAGACACCAAGTAACAAAGACATACACTGATACCCAGTAACACAGAAACACACTTACAGCAAGTAACACAGACATACACTGACACGAAGTAACAAAGTCATACACTGACACGAAGTAACAAAGTCACACACTTACACCAAGTAACAAATACATACACTGACACCAAGTAACACAGACATACACTGACACCAAGTAACAAAGACATACAATTACACCAAGTAACAAAGACACACACTGATACCCAGTAACACAGACACACACTGACACCCAGTTAGAAACACACACTGACCCCCAGTAACACAGACACACACTGACCCCCAGTAACACAGACATACACTGACACCAAGTCACAAAGACACACACTGACACCCAGTAACAAATACATACACTGACACCAAGTCACAAAGACATACACTGATTCACAGACACACACTTACACCAAGTAACAAAGACATACACTGACACCAAGTAACAAAGACATACACTGATACCCAGTATCACAGACACACACTTACATCAAGTAACAAAGACATACACTGACACCAAGTCCCAAAGACACACACTGACACCCAGTAACAAAGACATACACTGACACCAAGTCACTAAGACATACACTGATACCCAGGAACACAGACACACACTGATACCCAGTAACAAAGACATACACTGATACCAAGTCACAAAGACATACACTGATACCCAGTAACACAGAAACACACTGACACCCTGTAACAAAGACATACACTGATACAAAGTCACAAAGACATACACTGATACCCAGTAACACAGACACACACTGACACCCAGTAATAAAGACAGACACTGATACCAAGATACAAAGACATACACTGATACCCAGGAACACAGACGCACACTGACAGCAAGTAACAAAGACATGCACTGACACCAAGTAACAAAGACATGCACTGACACCAAGTAACACAGACACACACGGACACCAAGGAACAAAGAAACACACTTACACCAAGTAACACAGACACACACTTACACCAAGTAACAAATACATACACTGACACCAAGTAACACAGACATACACTGACACAAAGTAACAAAGACATACAATTACACCAAGTAACAAAGACACACACTTACACCAAGTAACACAGACACACCCTGACACCCATTAACACAGACACACACTTACACCAAGTAACACAGACATACACTGACACCAAATAACAAAGACATACACTGATACCCAGTAACAAAGACACACACTTACACCAAGTAACACAGACATACACTGACACCAAGTAACAAAGACATACACTGATACCCAGGAACACAGACACACACTTACAAAAAGTAACACAGACACACACTTACACCAAGAAACAAAGACATACAATTACACCAAGTAACACAGACATACACTGATACCAAGTCACAAAGACATACACTGATACCAAGTAACAAAGACATACACTGATACCCAGTAACACAGACACACACTTACACCAAGTAACAATGGCACACACTGACACCAAGTAACAAAGACATACACTGATACCCAGTAACACAGACACACTCTTACACCAAGTAACAAAGACATACACTGACACCGAGTAACAAAGACATACACTGACACCCAGTAACACAGAAACACATGGACACCAAGTAACAAAGACACACACTTACACCAAGTAACACAGACACACACTGACACCCAGTAACACAGACATATACTCATACCCAGTAACACAGACACACACTTACACCAAGTAACACAGACATACACTTGCACAAAGTAACAAAGACATACACTTACACCAAGTAACACAGACATACACTGACACCAAGTAACAAAGACATACAATTACACCAAGTAACAAAAACACACACTTACACCAAGTAACACAGATATACACTGGCAACAAGTAACAAAGACATGCACTGACACCCAGTAACACAGACACACACGGACACCAATTAACACAGACACACACTTACACCAAGTAAGACAGACATACACTGACACCAAGTAACAAAGACATACAATTACACCAAGTAACAAAGACACACACTTACACCAAGTAACAAAGTCAGACTCTGATACCCAGTAACACAGATACATCTTAAACCAAGTAACAAAGACATACACTGATACCCAGTAACACAAACAAAAACACACTGACACCCAGTAACACAGAGAAACACTAATAAACAGTAACAAAGACATACACTGACACCAAGTAACACAGACACACACTGACACCCAGTAACAAAGACATACACTGACACCAAGTCACAAAGACATACACTGATACCCAGTAACACAGACACACACTTACACCAAGTAACACAGACATACACTGACACCAAGCAACAAAGACATACACTGATACCCAGTAACACAGACACACTCTTACACCAAGCAACAAAGACATACACTGATACCCAGTAACACAGACACACTCTTACACCAAGTAACAAAGAAAGACACTGATACCCAGTAACACAGTCACACAGTTACACCAAGTAACAAAGACATGCAATGACACCCGGTAACAAAGACATACACTGACACCCAGTAACACAGACACGCACGGACACCAAGTAACAAAGGCACACACTTACACCAAGTAACACAGACACACACTGTCACGCAGTAACACAGACACACACTTACACCAAGTAACACAGACATACACTGACACCAAGTAACAAGGACACACACTGATACCCAGGAATACAGACACACACTTACACCAAGTAACACAGACACGCACTTACACCAACGAACAAAGACATACACTGACACCAAGTAACAAAGACATACAATTACACCAAGTGACAAAGACACACACTTACACCAAGTAACACAGATATACACTGGCAACAAGTAACAAAGACACACACTTACAACAAGTAACAAAGAAAGACAGCGACACCTAGTAACAAAGACATACAATTACACCAAGTAACAAAGACACACACTTAAACCAAGTAACAAAGACAGACACTGATACCCAGTAACACAAACAAACACCCACTGACACCCAGTATCACAGAGAAACACTAATAAACAGTAACAAAGACATACACTGACACCAAGTAACACAGACACACACTGACACCCAGTAACAAAGACATACACTGACACCAAGTCACAAAGACATACACTGATACCAAGTCACAAAGACATACACTGATACCCAGTAACACAGACACACACTGACACCAAGTGACAAAGAAATACACTGACACCAAGTAACAAAGACATACACTTACACCAAGTAACAAAGACAGACAATTACACCAAGTAACAAAGACATACACTTACACCAAGTATTTTGACATACACTGACACCAAGTAACAAAGACATACACTGATACCGAGTAACACAGACACACACTTACACCAAGTAACACAGACATACACTGACACCAAGTAACAAAGACAGACAATGATACCCAGGAACACAGACACACACTTACACC
Source organism: Heterodontus francisci (assembly GCF_036365525.1). Lineage (NCBI taxonomy): Eukaryota > Metazoa > Chordata > Chondrichthyes > Heterodontiformes > Heterodontidae > Heterodontus > Heterodontus francisci. Next base: position 10,343,244 of record NC_090409.1, on the reverse strand, counting down.
AAGTAACACAGACATACACTTACACCAAGTAGCAAAGACATACACTTACACCAAGTAACACAGACATACACTGACACCAAGTAACACAGACACACACTGACACCCAGTTCGAAACACACACTGACCCCAGTAACACAGACACACACTGACCCCCAGGAACACAGACTGACACTGACACCAAGTCACAAAGACACACACTGACACCCAGTAACAAAGACATACACTGACACCAAGTCACAAAGACATACACTGATACACAGACACACACTGACACCAAGTAACACAGACATACACTGACACCAAGTAACAAAGACATACACTGATACCCAGTATCCCAGACACACACTTACACCAAGTAACAAAGACATACACTGACACCAAGTCACAAAGACACATCCTGACACCCAGAAACAAAGACATACACTGACACCAAGTCACAAAGACATACACTGATACCCAGGAACACACACACACACTGACACCCAGTAACAAAGACATACACTGATACCAAGTCACAAAGACATACACTGATACCCAGTAACACAGAAACACACTGACACCCAGTAACAAAGACAAACACTGTTACCAAGTCACAAAGACATACACTGATACCCAGTAACACAGACACACACTGACGCCAAGTAACAAAGACACGTACTGACACCAAGTAACAAAGACATACACTTACACCAAGTAACAAAGACACACACTTACACCAAGTAACACAGACATACACTGACACCAAGTAACAAAGACATACACTGACACCAAGTAACAAAGACATACACTTACACCATGTATTTTGACATACACTGACACCAAGTAACAAAGACATACACTGATACCCAGTAACACAGACACACACTTACACCAAGTAACAAAGACATACACTGACACTAAGTCACAAAGACACAAACTGACACCCAGTAACAAAGACATACACTGACTCCAAGTAACAAAGACATACACTGATACCCAGTAACACAGACACACACGTACACCAAGTAACACAGACATACACTGACACCAAGTAACAAAGACATACACTGATACCCAGTAACAAAGACATATAATTACACCAAGTAACAAAGACACACACTTACACCAAGTAACACAGACACACACTGATACCCAGTAACACAGACACAAACTTACACCAAGTAACAAAGACATACACTGACACTAAGTCACAAAGACACAAACTGACACCCAGTAACAAAGACATACACTGACTCCAAGTAACAAAGACATACACTGATACCCAGTAACACAGACACACACGTACACCAAGTAACACAGACATACACTGACACCAAGTAACAAAGACATACACTGATACCCAGTAACAAAGACATACAATTACACCAAGTAACAAAGACACACACTTACACCAAGTAACACAGATACACACTGACACCCAGTAACACAAACAAACACACACTGACACCCAGTAACACAGAGAAACACGAATAAACAGTAACAAAGACATACACTGACACCAAGTAACACAGGCACACACTGACACCCAGTAACAAAGACATACACTGACACCAAGTCACAAAGACATACACTGATAACAAGTCACAAAGACATACACTGATACCCAGTAACACAGACACACACTGACACCAAGTGACAAAGAAATACACTGACACCAAGTAACAAAGACATACACTTACACCAAGTAACAAAGACAGACAATTACACCAAGTAACAAAGACATACACTTACACCAGGTATTTTGACATACACTGACACCAAGTAACAAAGACATACACTGATACCCAGTAACACAGACACACACTTACACCAAGTAACAAAGACTTAGATTGACACCAAGTCACAAAGAAACACACTGACACCCAGTAACAAAGACATACACTGACTCCAAGTAACAAAGACATACACTGATACCCAGTAACACAGACACACACGTACACCAAGTAACACAGACATACACTGACACCAAGTAACAAAGACATACACTGATACCCAGTAACACAGACACACTCTTACACCAAGTAACAAAGAAAGACACTGATACCCAGTAACACAGTCACACAGTTACACCAAGTAACAAAGACATGCAATGACACCCGGTAACAAAGACATACACTGACACCCAGTAACACAGACACACACGGACACCAAGTAACAAAGACACACACTTACACCAAGTAACACAGACACACACTGACACGCAGTAACACAGACACACACTTACACCAAGTAACACAGACATACACTGACACCAAGTAACAAAGACATACACTGATACCCAGTAACACAGACACACACTTACACCAAGTAACACAGACATACACTGACACCAAGTAACAAGGACACACACTGATACCCAGGAATACAGACACACACTTACACCAAGTAACAAAGACACACACTTACACCAACGAACAAAGACATACACTGACACCAAGTAACAAAGGCATACAATTACACCAAGTAACAATGACACACACTTACACCAAGTAACACAGATATACACTGGCAACAAGTAGCAAAGAGATGCACTGACACCCAGTAACACAGACACACACGGACACCAAGTAACAAAGACACACACTTACACCAAGTAACAAAGACATACAATTACACCAAGTAACAAAGACACACACTTAAACCAAGTAACAAAGACAGACACTGATACCCAGTAACACAGACACAAACTTACAACAAGTAACAAAGACATACACTGACACCCAGTAACACAAACAAACACCCACTGACACCCAGTAACACAGAGAAACACGAATAAACAGTAACAAAGACATACACTGACACCAAGTAACACAGGCACACACTGACACCCAGTAACAAAGACATACACTGACACCAAGTCACAAAGACATACACTGATAACAAGTCACAAAGACATACACTGATACCCAGTAACACAGACACACACTGACACCAAGTGACAAAGAAATACACTGACACCAAGTAACAAAGACATACACTTACACCAAGTAACAAAGACAGACAATTACACCAAGTAACAAAGACATACACTTACACCAGGTATTTTGACATACACTGACACCAAGTAACAAAGACATACACTGATACCCAGTAACACAGACACACACTTACACCAAGTAACAAAGACATAGATTGACACCAAGTCACAAAGAAACACACTGACACCCAGTAACAAAGACATACACTGACACCAAGTCACAAAGAAATACACTTATAACCAGTAACACAGACAGACACATACTCCAAGTAACACAGACATACACTGACACCAAGTAACAAAGACATACACTGATACCCTGTAACACAGACACACACTTACACCAAGTAACAAAGAAAGATACTGATACCCAGTAACACAGACACACAGTTACACCAAGTAACAAAGACATGCAATGACACCCGGTAACAAAGACATACACTGACACCCAGTAACACAGACACACACGGACACCAAGTAACAAAGACATACACTGATACCCAGTAACACAGACACACACGTACACCAAGTAACACAGACATACACTGACACCAAGTCACAAAGACATACACTGATACCCAGTAACAAAGACACACTCTTACACCAAGTAACAAAGAAAGACACTGCTACCCAGTAACACAGTCACACAGTTACACCAAGTAACAAAGACATGCAATGACACCCGGTAACAAAGACATACACTGACACCCAGTAACACAGACACACACGGACACCAAGTAACACAGACACACACTTACACCAAGTAACACAGACATACACTGACACCAAGTAACAAAGACATACACTGATACCTAGTAACACAGACACACACTTACACCAAGTAACACAGACATACACTGACACCAAGTAACAAGGACACACACTGATACCCAGGAATACAGACACACACTTACACCAAGTAACACAGACACACACTTACACCAACGAACAAAGACATACACTGACACCAAGTAACAAAGACAGACAATTACACCAAGTAACAAAGACACACACTTACACCAAGTAACACAGATATACACTGGCAACAAGTAGCAAAGAGATGCACTGACACCCAGTAACACAGACACACACGGACACCAAGTAACAAAGACACACACTTACACCAAGTAACAAAGACATACAATTACACCAAGTAACAAAGACACACACTTAAACCAAGTAACAAAGACAGACACTGATACCCAGTAACACAGACACAAACTTACACCAAGTAACAAAGACATACACTGACACCCAGTAACACAAACAAACACCCACTGACACCCAGTAACACAGAGAAACACGAATAAACAGTAACAAATACAAACACCGACAACAACTAACACAGACACACACTGACACCCAGTAACAAAGACATACACTGACACCAAGTCACAAAGACATACACTGATAACAAGTCACAAAGACATACACTGATACCCAGTAACACAGACACACACTGACACCAAGTGACAAAGAAATACACTGACACCAAGTAACAAAGACATACACTTACACCAAGTAACAAAGACAGACAATTACACCAAGTAAAAAAGACATACACTTACACCAAGTATTTTGACATACACTGACACCAAATAACAAAGACATACACTGATACCCTGTAACAAAGACATACACTGATACCCAGTATCACAGACACACACTTACACCAAGTAACAAAGACATACACTGACACCAATTCACAAAGACACACGCTGACACCCAGTAACGAAGACATACACTGACACCAAGTCACAAAGACATGCACTGATACCCAGGAACGCAGACACACACTGACACCCAGTAACAAAGACATACACTGATCCCAAGTCACAAAGACATACACTGATACCCATTAACACAGAAACACACTAACAGCCAGTAACAAAGACATACACTGATACCAAGTCACAAAGACATGCACTGATACCCAGTAACACAGACACACATTGACACCAAGTAACAAAGACATGCTCTGACACCAAGTAACAAAGACATACACTTACACCAAGTAACAAAGGCACACACTTGCACCAAGTAACACAGACATACACTGACACCAAGTAACAAAGACATACACTGACACCAAGTAACAAAAGACATACACTTACACCAAGTAACAAAGACAGACAATTACACCAAGTAACAAAGACATACACTTACACCAAGTATTTTGACATACACTGACACCAAATAACAAAGACATACACTGATACCCTGTAACACAGACACACACTTACACCAAGTAACAAAGACATACAATGATACCAAGTCACAAAGACATACACTGATACCAAGTAACAAAGATATACACTTGCACTAAGTCACAAAGACACACACTGACACCCAGTAACAAAGACATACACTGACACCAAGTCACAAAGACATACACTGATACCCAGTAACAAAGACACACACTTACACCAAGTAACAAAGACATACACTGACACCAAGTAACAAAGACATACACTGATACCCAGTAACAAAGACACACTCTTACACCAAGGAACAAAGAAAGACACTGATACCCAGTAACACAGACACACACTTACACCAAGTAACAAAGACATTCACTGACACCGAGTAACAAAGACATACACTGACACCCAGTAACACAGACACACATGGACACCAAGTAACAAAGACACACACTTACACCAAGTAACACAGACACACACTGACACCCAGAAACACAGACATATACTGATACCCAGTAACACAGACACACACTTACACCAAGTAACACAGCCATACACTGACACCAAGTAACAAAGACATACACTGACACCCAGTAACATAGACACACACGGACACCCAGTAACACAGACACACACTTACACCAAGTAAGTCAGACATACACTGACACCAAGTAACAAAGACATACAATTACACCAAGTAACAAAGACACACACTTACACCAAGTAACAAAGACAGACACTGATACCCAGTAACACAGACACAAACTTACACCAAGTAACAAAGACATACACTGACACCCAGTAACACAAACAACCACACACTGACACCCAGTAACACAGAGAAACACTAATAAACAGTAACAAAGACATACACTGACACCAAGTAACACAGACAAACACTGACACCCAGTAACAAAGACATACACTGACACCAAGTAACAAAGGCAGACAATTACACCAAGTCACAAAGACATACACTGATACCAAGTCACAAAGACATACACTGATACCCAGTAACACAGACACACACTGACACCAAGTAACAAAGACATACACTGACACCAAGTAACAAAGACATACACTTACACCAAGTAACAAAGGCAGACAATTACACCAAGTAACAAAGACATACACTTACACCAAGTATTTTGACATACACTGACACCAAGTAACAAAGACATACACTGATACCCAGTAACACAGACACACACTTACACCAAGTAACAAAGACATACACTGACACCAAGTCACAAAGACACACACTGACACCCAGTAACAAAGACATACACTGACACCAAGTCACAAAGACATACAGTGATAAACAGTAACACAGACAGACACTTACTCCAAGTAACACAGACATACACTGGCACCAAGTAACAAAGACATACACTGATACCCTGTAACACAGACACACACTTACACCAAGTAACAAAGACAGACACTGATACCCAGTAACACAGACACACACTTACACCAAGTAACAAAGACATACACTGACACCCATTAAGAAAGACATACACTGACACCCAGTAACACAGACACACATGGACACCAAGTAACAAAGACACACACATACACCAAGTAACACAGACACACACTGACACCCAGAAACACAGACACACACTTACACCAAGTAACACAGACATACACTGACACCAAGTAACAAACACACACACTGACACCCAGTAACACAGACACACACTTACACCAAGTAACACAGACATACACTGAAGCCAAGGAACACAGACACACACTTACACCAAGTAACACAGACACACACTTACACCAAGTAACAAAGACATACACTTACACCAAGTAACACAGACATACACTGACACCAAGTAACAAAGATATACAATTACACCAAGTAACAAAGACACGCACTTACACCAAGTAACACAGATATACACTGGCACCAAGTAACAAAGACATGCACTGACACCAAGTAACACAGACACACACGGACACCAAGTAACAAAGACACACACTTACACCAAGTAACACAGACACAAACTGACACTCAGGAACACAGACACACACTTACACCAAGTAACACAGACATACACTGACACCAATTAACAAAGGCACACACTTACACCAAGTAACAGAGACAAAAACTGACACCCAGTAACACAGACACACACTGACACCCAGTAACACAGACACACACTTACACCAAGTAACACAGACATGCACTGACACCAAGTAACAAAGACATGTACTGATACCCAGTAACACAGACACACACTTACACCAAGTTAGACAGACATACACTTGCACAAATTAACAAAGACATACACTCACACCAAGTAACACAGACATACACTGACACCAAGTAACAAAGACATACAATTACACCAAGTAACAAAGACACACACTTACACCAAGTAACACAGATATACACTGGCACCAAGTAACAAAGACATGCACTTACACCCAGTAACACAAACACACACGGACACCAAGTCACAAAGACACACACTGACACCCAGTAACAAAGAGATACACTGACACCAAGTCACAAAGGCATACACTGATACCCAGTTTCACAGACACACAGTTGCACCAAGTAACAAAGACATGCACTGACACCAAGTCACAAAGACACACACTGACACCCAGTAACAAAGACATACACTGACACCAAGTCACAAAGACATACACTGACACCCAGTAACACAGCAAAACACTGACACCCAGTAACAAAGACATACACTGACACCAAGTAACAAAGACATACACTGATACCCAGTTACAAAGACACAATCTTACACCAAGTAACAAAGAAAGACACTGATACCCAGTAACACCGACACACACTTACACCAAGTAACAAAGACATACACTGACACCGAGTAACAAAGACATACACTGACACCCAGTAACACAGACACACACGGACACCAAGTAACAAAGACACACACTTACACCAAGTAACACAGACACACACTGACACCCAGTAACACAGACACACACTGCACCAAGTAACACAGACATACACTGACACCAAGTAACAAAGACATGTACTGATACCCAGTAACACAGACACACACTTACACCAAGTTAGACAGACATACACGTGCACCAAGTAATAAAGACATACACTTACACCAAGTAACACAGACATACACTGACACCAAGTAACAAAGACATACAATTACACCAAGTAACAAAGACACACACTTACACCAAGTAACACAGATATACACTGGCACCAAGTAACAAAGACATGCACATACACCCAGTAACACAGACACACACGGACACCAAGTCACAAAGACACACACTGACACCCAGTAACCAAGACATACACTGACACCAAGTCACAAAGACATACACTGATACCCTGGAACACAGACACACACTTACACCAAGTAACAAAGACAGACACTGATACCCAGTAACACAGACACACACTTACACCAAGTAACAAAGACATACACTGACACCCATTAAGAAAGACATACACTGACAACCAGTAACACAGACACACATGGACACCAAGTAACAAAGACACACACTTACACCAAGTAACACAGACACACACTGACACCCAATAACACAGACACACACTTACACCAAGTAACACAGACATACACTGACACCAAGTAACAAACACATACACTGATACCCAGTAACACAGACACACATTTACACCAAGTAAAACAGACATACACTGATGCCCAGGAACACAGACACACACGTACACCAAGTAACACAGACACACACTTACACCAAGTAACAAAGACATACACTTACACCAAGTAACACAGACATACACTCACACCAAGTAACAAAGATATACAATTACACCAAGTAACAAAGACACACACTTACACCAAGTAACACAGATATACACTGGCACCAAGTAACAAAGACATGCACTGACACCCAGTAACACAGACACACACCGACACCAAGTAACAAAGACACACACTTAGACCAAGTAACACAGACACAAACTGACACCCAGGAACACAGACACACACTTACACCAAGTAACACAGACATACACTGACACCAAGTAACAAAGACACACACTTACACCAAGTAACACAGACAAAAACTGACACCCAGTAACACAGACACACACTGACACCCAGTAACACAGACACACACTTACACCAAGTAACACAGACATACACTGACACCAAGTAACAAAGACATATACTGATACCCAGTAACAAGGACACACTCTTACACCAAGTAACAAAGAAAGACACTGATACCCAGTAGCACAGACACACACTTACACCAAGTAACAAAGACATACACTGACACCGAGTAACAAAGACATACGCTGACACCCAGTAACACAGACACACACTGCACCAAGTAACACAGACATACACTGACACCAAGTAACAAAGACATGTACTGATACCCAGTAACACAGACACACACTTACACCAAGTTAGACAGAAATACACTTGCACCAAGTAACACAGACATACACTGACACCAAGTAACAAAGACATACAATTACACCAAGTAACAAAGGCACACACTTACACCAAGTAACAAAGACATACACTGATACCCTGTAACACAGACACACACTTACACCAAGTAACAAAGAAAGATACTGATACCCAGTAACACAGACACACACTTACACAAAGTAACAAAGACATATACTGACACCCAGTAACAAAGACATACATTGACACCCAGTAACACAGACACACATGGACACCAAGTAACAAAGACACACACATACACCCAGTAACACAGACACACACGGACACCAAGTCACAAAGACACACACTGACACCCAGTAACCAAGACATACACTGACACCAAGTCACAAAGACATACACTGATACCCTGGAACACAGACACACACTTACACCAAGTAACAAAGACAGACACTGATACCCAGTAACACAGACACACACTTACACCAAGTAACAAAGACATACACTGACACCCATTAAGAAAGACATACACTGACACCCAGTAACACAGACACACATGGACACCAAGTAACAAAGACACACACTTACACCAAGTAACACAGACACACACTGACACCCAGTAACACAGACACACACTTACACCAAGTAAGACAGACATACACTGACACCAAGTAACAAACACATACACTGATACCCAGTAACACAGACACACATTTACACCAAGTAAAACAGACATACACTGATGCCCAGGAACACAGACACACACGTACACCAAGTAACACAGACACACACTTACACCAAGTAACAAAGACATACACTTACACCAAGTAACACAGACATACACTCACACCAAGTATCAAAGATATACAATTACACCAAGTAACAAAGACACACACTTACACCAAGTAACACAGATATACACTGGCACCAAGTAACAAAGACATGCACTGACACCCAGTAACACAGACACACACCGACACCAAGTAACAAAGACACACACTTAGACCAAGTAACACAGACACAAACTGACACCCAGGAACACAGACACACACTGACACCCAGTAACACAGACACACACTTACACCAAGTAACACAGACAGACACTGACACCAAGTAACAAAGACATATACTGATACCCAGTAACAAGGACACACTCTTACACCAAGTAACAATGAAAGACACTGATACCCAGTAACACAGACACACACTTACACCAAGTAACAAAGACATACACTGACACCGAGTAACAAAGACATACGCTGACACCCAGTAACACAGACACACACGGACACCAAGTAACAAAGACACACACTTACACCAAGTAACACAGACACACACTGACACCCAGTAACACAGACACACACTGCACCAAGTAACACAGACATACACTGACACCAAGTAACAAAGACATGTACAGATACCCAGTAACACAGACACACACTTACACCAAGTTAGACAGAAATACACTTGCACCAAGTAACACAGACATACACTGACTCCAAGTAACAAAGACATACAATTACACCAAGTAACAAAGGCACACACTTACACCAAGTAACAAAGACATACACTGATACCCTGTAACACAGACACACACTTACACCAAGTAACAAAGAAAGATACTGATACCCAGTAACACAGACACACACTTACACAAAGTAACAAAGACATATACTGACACCCAGTAACAAAGACATACACTGACACCCAGTAACACAGACACACATGGACACCAAGTAACAAAGACACACACATACACCAAGTAACATAGACACACACTGACACCCAGTAACACATACATACACTGACACCATGTAACAAAGACATACACTGATACCCAGTAACACAGACACACACTTCCACCAAGTAACACAGACATACAATGATACCCAGGAACACAGACACACACTTACACCAAGTAACACAGACACACACTGACACCGAGTTAGAAACACACACTGATCCCCAGTAACACAGACACACACTGACCCCCAGTAACACAGACATGCACTGACACCAAGTCACAAAGACATACACTGATACACAGACACACACTTACACCAAGTAATACAGACATACACTGACACCAAGGAACAAAGACATACACTGATACCCAGTATCACAGACACACACTCACACCAAGTAACAAAGACATACACTGACACCAAGTCACAAAGACATACACTGATACCAAGTAACAAAGATATACACTTACACTAAGTCACAGGGCGGCACAGTGGCGCAGTGGTTAGCACCGCAGCCTCACAGCTCCAGGGACCCGGGTTCGATTCCGGGTACTGCCTGTGTGGAGTTTGCAAGTTCTCCCTGTGTCTGCGTGGGTTTTCTCCGGGTGCTCCGGTTTCCTCCCACAAGCCAAAAGACTTGCAGGTTGATAGGTAAATTGGCCATTATAAATTGTCACTAGTATAGGTAGGTGGTAGGGAAATATAAGAACAGGTGGGGATGTTTGGTAGGAATATGGGATTAGTGTAGGATTAGTATAAATGGGTGGTTGATGTACGGCACAGACTCGGTGGGCCGAAGGGCCTGTTTCAGTGCTGTATCTCTAATCTAGTCACAAAGACACACACTGACACCCAGTAACAAAGACATACACTGACACCAAGTCACAAAGACATACACTGATACCCAGTAACACAGACACACACTTACACCAAGTAACAAAGACACACTCTGACACCAAGGAACAAATAAAGACACTGATACCCAGTAACACAGACACACACTTACACCAAGTAACAAAGACATACACTGACACCGAGTAACAAAGACATACACTGACACCCAGTAACACAGACACACATGGACACCAAGTAACAAAGACACACACTTACACCAAGTAACACAGACACACACTGACACCCAGTAACACAGACATATACTGATACCCAGTAACACAGACACACACTTACACCAAGTAACAAAGACATACACTGACACCAAGTAACAAAGACATACAATTACACCAAGTAACAAAGACACACACTTACACCAAGTAACACAGATATACACTGGCAACAAGTAACAAAGACATACACTGACACCCAGTAACATAGACACACACGGACACCAAGTAACAAAGACACATACTTACACCAGGTAACACAGACACACACTGACACCCAGTAACACAGACACACACTTACAGCAAGTAAGTCAGACATACACTGACACCAAGTAACAAAGACATACAATTACACCAAGTAACAAAGACACACACTTACACCAAGTAACAATGACAGACACTGATACCCAGTAACACAGACACAAACTTGCACCAAGTAACAAAGACATACACTGGCACCCAGTAACACAAACAACCACACACTGACACCCAGTAACACAGAGAAACACTAATAAACAGTAACAAAGACATACACTGACACCAAGTAACACAGACAAACACTGACACCCAGTAACAAAGAGATACACTGACACCAAGTCACAAAGACATACACTGATACAAAGTCACAAAGACATACACTGATACCCAGTAACACAGACACACACTGACACCAAGTAACAAAGACATACACTTACACCAAGTAACAAAGGCAGACAATTACACCAAGTAACAAAGACACACACGTACACCAAGTAACACAGACACACACTTACACCAAGTAACAAAGACATACACTTACACCAAGTAACACAGACATACACTCACACCAAGTATCAAAGATATACAATTACACCAAGTAACAAAGACACACACTTACACCAAGTAACACAGATATACACTGGCACCAAGTAACAAAGACATGCACTGACACCCAGTAACACAGACACACACCGACACCAAGTAACAAAGACACACACTTAGACCAAGTAACACAGACACAAACTGACACCCAGGAACACAGACACACACTGACACCCAGTAACACAGACACACACTTACACCAAGTAACACAGACAGACACTGACACCAAGTAACAAAGACATATACTGATACCCAGTAACAAGGACACACTCTTACACCAAGTAACAAAGAAAGACACTGATACCCAGTAACACAGACACACACTTACACCAAGTAACAAAGACATACACTGACACCGAGTAACAAAGACATACGCTGACACCCAGTAACACAGACACACACGGACACCAAGTAACAAAGACACACACTTACACCAAGTAACACAGACACACACTGACACCCAGTAACACAGACACACACTGCACCAAGTAACACAGACATACACTGACACCAAGTAACAAAGACATGTACAGATACCCAGTAACACAGACACACACTTACACCAAGTTAGACAGAAATACACTTGCACCAAGTAACACAGACATACACTGACTCCAAGTAACAAAGACATACAATTACACCAAGTAACAAAGGCACACACTTACACCAAGTAACAAAGACATACACTGATACCCTGTAACACAGACACACACTTACACCAAGTAACAAAGAAAGATACTGATACCCAGTAACACAGACACACACTTACACAAAGTAACAAAGACATATACTGACACCCAGTAACAAAGACATACACTGACACCCAGTAACACAGACACACATGGACACCAAGTAACAAAGACACACACATACACCAAGTAACATAGACACACACTGACACCCAGTAACACATACATACACTGACACCATGTAACAAAGACATACACTGATACCCAGTAACACAGACACACACTTCCACCAAGTAACACAGACATACAATGATACCCAGGAACACAGACACACACTTACACCAAGTAACACAGACACACACTGACACCGAGTTAGAAACACACACTGATCCCCAGTAACACAGACACACACTGACCCCCAGTAACACAGACATGCACTGACACCAAGTCACAAAGACATACACTGATACACAGACACACACTTACACCAAGTAATACAGACATACACTGACACCAAGGAACAAAGACATACACTGATACCCAGTATCACAGACACACACTCACACCAAGTAACAAAGACATACACTGACACCAAGTCACAAAGACATACACTGATACCAAGTAACAAAGATATACACTTACACTAAGTCACAGGGCGGCACAGTGGCGCAGTGGTTAGCACCGCAGCCTCACAGCTCCAGGGACCCGGGTTCGATTCCGGGTACTGCCTGTGTGGAGTTTGCAAGTTCTCCCTGTGTCTGCGTGGGTTTTCTCCGGGTGCTCCGGTTTCCTCCCACAAGCCAAAAGACTTGCAGGTTGATAGGTAAATTGGCCATTATAAATTGTCACTAGTATAGGTAGGTGGTAGGGAAATATAAGAACAGGTGGGGATGTTTGGTAGGAATATGGGATTAGTGTAGGATTAGTATAAATGGGTGGTTGATGTTCGGCACAGACTCGGTGGGCCGAAGGGCCTGTTTCAGTGCTGTATCTCTAATCTAGTCACAAAGACACACACTGACACCCAGTAACAAAGACATACACTGACACCAAGTCACAAAGACATACACTGATACCCAGTAACACAGACACACACTTACACCAAGTAACAAAGACACACTCTGACACCAAGGAACAAATAAAGACACTGATACCCAGTAACACAGACACACACTTACACCAAGTAACAAAGACATACACTGACACCGAGTAACAAAGACATACACTGACACCCAGTAACACAGACACACATGGACACCAAGTAACAAAGACACACACTTACACCAAGTAACACAGACACACACTGACACCCAGTAACACAGACATATACTGATACCCAGTAACACAGACACACACTTACACCAAGTAACAAAGACATACACTGACACCAAGTAACAAAGACATACAATTACACCAAGTAACAAAGACACACACTTACACCAAGTAACACAGATATACACTGGCAACAAGTAACAAAGACATACACTGACACCCAGTAACATAGACACACACGGACACCAAGTAACAAAGACACATACTTACACCAGGTAACACAGACACACACTGACACCCAGTAACACAGACACACACTTACAGCAAGTAAGTCAGACATACACTGACACCAAGTAACAAAGACATACAATTACACCAAGTAACAAAGACACACACTTACACCAAGTAACAATGACAGACACTGATACCCAGTAACACAGACACAAACTTGCACCAAGTAACAAAGACATACACTGGCACCCAGTAACACAAACAACCACACACTGACACCCAGTAACACAGAGAAACACTAATAAACAGTAACAAAGACATACACTGACACCAAGTAACACAGACAAACACTGACACCCAGTAACAAAGAGATACACTGACACCAAGTCACAAAGACATACACTGATACAAAGTCACAAAGACATACACTGATACCCAGTAACACAGACACACACTGACACCAAGTAACAAAGACATACACTTACACCAAGTAACAAAGGCAGACAATTACACCAAGTAATAAAGACACACACTTACACCAAGTAACACAGATATACACTGGCAACAAGTAACAAAGACATACACTGACACCAAGTCACAAAGACACACGCTGACACCCAGTAACGAAGACATACACTGACACCAAGTCACAAAGACATGCACTGATACCCAGGAACGCAGACACACACTGACACCCAGTAACAAAGACATACACTGATACCCAGTAACACAGAAACACACGAACACACAGTGACAAAGACATACACTGATACCAAATCACAAAGACATACAATGATACCCAGTAACACAGACACACACTGACACCCAGTAACAAAGACATACACTGATCCCAAGTCACAAAGACATACACTGATACCCATTAACACAGAAACACACTAACAGCCAGTAACAAAGACATACACTGATACCAAGTCACAAAGACATGCACTGATACCCAGTAACACAGACACACACTGACACCAAGTAACAAAGACATGCTCTGACACCAAGTAACAAAGACATACACTTACACCAAGTAACAAAGACACACACTTGCACCAAGTAACACAGACATACACTGAAACCAAGTAACAAAGACATACACTGACACCAAGTAACAAAGACATACACTTACACCAAGTAACAAAGACAGACAATTACACCAAGTAACAAAGACATACACTTACACCAAGTATTTTGACATACACTGACACCAAATAACAAAGACATACACTGATACCCTGTAACAAAGACATACACTGATACCCAGTATCACAGACACACACTTACACCAAGTAACAAAGACATACACTGACACCAAGTCACAAAGACACACGCTGACACCCAGTAACGAAGACATACACTGACACCAAGTCACAAAGACATGCACTGATACCCAGGAACGCAGACACACACTGACACCCAGTAACAAAGACATACACTGATCCCAAGTCACAAAGACATATACTGATACCCAGTAACACAGAAACACACGAACACACAGTGACAAAGACATACACTGATACCAAATCACAAAGACATACACTGATACCCAGTAACACAGACACACACTGACACCCAGTAACAAAGACATACACTGATCCCAAGTCACAAAGACATACACTGATACCCATTAACACAGAAACACACTAACAGCCAGGAACAAAGACATACACTGATACCAAGTCACAAAGACATGCACTGATACCCAGTAACACAGACACACACTGACACCAAGTAACAAAGACATGCTCTGACACCAAGTAACAAAGACATACACTTACACCAAGTAACAAAGGCACACACTTGCACCAAGTAACACAGACATACACTGACACCAAGTAACAAAGACATACACTGACACCAAGTAACAAAAGACATACACTTACACCAAGTAACAAAGACAGACAATTACACCAAGTAACAAAGACATACACTTACACCAAGTATTTTGACATAAACTGACTCCAAATAACAAAGACATACACTGATACCCTGTAACACAGACACACACTTACACCAAGTAACAAAGACATACACTGATACCAAGTCACAAAGACATACACTGATACCAAGTAACAAAGATATACAATTACACTAAGTCACAAAGACACGCACTGACAACCAGTAACAAAGACATACACTGACACCAAGTAACAAAGACATACACTGATACCCAGTAACAAAGACACACACTTACACCAAGTAACAAAGACATACACTGACACCAAGTAACAAAGACATACACTGATACCCAGTAACAAAGACACACTCTTACACCAAGGAACAAAGAAAGACACTGATACCCAGTAACACAGACACACACTTACACCAAGTAACAAAGACATTCACTGACACCGAGTAACAAAGACATACACTGACACCCAGTAACACAGACACACATGGACACCAAGTAACAAAGACACACACTTACACCAAGTAACACAGACACACACTGACACCCAGAAACACAGACATATACTGATACCCAGTAACACAGACACACACTTACACCAAGTAACACAGCCATACACTGACACCAAGTAACAAAGACATACACTGACACCCAGTAACATAGACACACACGGACACCCAGTAACACAGACACACACTTACACCAAGTAAGTCAGACATACACTGACACCAAGTAACAAAGACATACAATTACACCAAGTAACAAAGACACACACTTACACCAAGTAACAAAGACAGACACTGATACCCAGTAACACAGACACAAACTTACACCAAGTAACAAAGACATACACTGACACCCAGTAACACAAACAACCACACACTGACACCCAGTAACACAGAGAAGCACTAATAAACAGTAACAAAGACATACACTGACACCAAGTAACACAGACAAACACTGACACCCAGTAACAAAGAGATACACTGACACCAAGTCACAAAGACATACACTGATACCAAGTCACAAAGACATACACTGATACCCAGTAACACAGACACACACTGACACCAAGTAACAAAGACATACACTGACACCAAGTAACAAAGACATACACTTACACCAAGTAACAAAGGCAGACAATTACACCAAGGAACAAAGACATACACTTACACCAAGTATTTTGACATACACTGACACCAAGTAACAAAGACATACACTGATACCCAGTAACACAGACACACACTTACACCAAGTAACAAAGACATACACTGACACCAAGTCACAAAGACACACACTGACACCCAGTAACAAAGACATACACTGACACCAAGTCACAAAGACATACAGTGATAAACAGTAACACAGACAGACACTTACTCCAAGTAACACAGACATACACTGGCACCAAGTAACAAACACATACACTGATACCCTGTAACACAGACACACACTTACACCAAGTAACAAAGACAGACACTGATACCCAGTAACACAGACACACACTTACACCAAGTAACAAAGACATACACTGACACCCATTAAGAAAGACATACACTGACAACCAGTAACACAGACACACATGGACACCAAGTAACAAAGACACACACTTACACCAAGTAACACAGACACACACTGACACCCAGAAACACAGACACACACTTACACCAAGTAACACAGACATACACTGACACCAAGTAACAAACACACACACTGACACCCAGTAACACAGACACACACTTACACCAAGTAACACAGACATACACTGAAGCCAAGGATCACAGACACACACTTACACCAAGTAACACAGACACACACTTACACCAAGTAACAAAGACATACACTTACACCAAGTAACACAGACATACACTGACACCAAGTAACAAAGATATACAATTACACCAAGTAACAAAGAGACGCACTTACACCAAGTAACACAGATATACACTGGCACCAAGTAACAAAGACATGCACTGACACCCAGTAACACAGACACACACGGACACCAAGTAACAAAGACACACACTTGCACCAAGTAACACAGACACAAACTGACACTCAGGAACACAGACACACACTTACACCAAGTAACACAGACATACACTGACACCAATTAACAAAGGCACACTCTTACACCAAGTAACAGAGACAAAAACTGACACCCAGTAACACAGACACACACTGACACCCAGTAACACAGACACACACTTACACCAAGTAACACAGACATACACTGACACCAAGTAACAAAGACATGTACTGATACCCAGTAACACAGACACACACTTACACCAAGTTAGACAGACATACACTTGCACAAATTAACAAAGACATACACTTACACAAAGTAACACAGACATACACTGACACCAAGTAACAAAGACATACAATTACACCAAGTAACAAAGACACACACTTACACCAAGTAACACAGATATACACTGGCACCAAGTAACAAAGACATGCACTTACACCCAGTAACACAAACACACACGGACACCAAGTCACAAAGACACACACTGACACCCAGTAACAAAGAGATACACTGACACCAAGTCACAAAGGCATACACTGATACCCAGTTTCACAGACACACAGTTGCACCAAGTAACAAAGACATGCACTGACACCAAGTCACAAAGACACACACTGACACCCAGTAACAAAGACATACACTGACACCAAGTCACAAAGACATACACTGACACCCAGTAACACAGAAAAACACTGACACCCAGTAACAAAGACATACACTGACACCAAGTAACAAAGACATACACTGATACCCAGTTACAAAGACACAATCTTACACCAAGTAACAAAGAAAGACACTGATACCCAGTAACACCGACACACACTTACACCAAGTAACAAAGACATACACTGACACCGAGTAACAAAGACATACACTGACACCCAGTAACACAGACACACACGGACACCAAGTAACAAAGACACACACTTACACCAAGTAACACAGACACACACTGACACCCAGTAACACAGACACACACTGCACCAAGTAACACAGACATACACTGACACCAAGTAACAAAGACATGTACTGATACCCAGTAACACAGACACACACTTACACCAAGTTAGACAGACATACACGTGCACCAAGTAACAAAGACATACACTTACACCAAGTAACACAGACATACACTGACACCAAGTAACAAAGACATACAATTACACCAAGTAACAAAGACACACACTTACACCAAGTAACACAGATATACACTGGCACCAAGTAACAAATACATGCACATACACCCAGTAACAGAGACACACACGGACACCAAGTCACAAAGACACACACTGACACCCAGTAACCAAGACATACACTGACACCAAGTCACAAAGACATACACTGATACCCTGGAACACAGACACACACTTACACCAAGTAACAAAGACAGACACTGATACCCAGTAACACAGACACACACTTACACCAAGTAACAAAGACATACACTGACACCCATTAAGAAAGACATACACTGACACCCAGTAACACAGACACACATGGACACCAAGTAACAAAGACACACACTTACACCAAGTAACACAGACACACACTGACACCCAGTAACACAGACACACACTTAGACCAAGTAACACAGACATACACTGACACCAAGTAACAAACACATACACTGATACCCAGTAACACAGACACACATTTACACCAAGTAAAACAGACATACACTGATGCCCAGGAACACAGACACACACGTACACCAAGTAACACAGACACACACTTACACCAAGTAACAAAGACATACACTTACACCAAGTAACACAGACATACACTCACACCAAGTAACAAAGATATACAATTACACCAAGTAACAAAGACACACACTTACACCAAGTAACACAGATATACACTGGCACCAAGTAACAAAGACATGCACTGACACCCAGTAACACAGACACACACCGACACCAAGTAACAAAGACACACACTTAGACCAAGTAACACAGACACAAACTGACACCCAGGAACACAGACACACACTTACACCAAGTAACACAGACATACACTGACACCAAGTAACAAAGACACACACTTACACCAAGTAACACAGACAAAAACTGACACCCAATAACACAGACACACACTGACACCCAGTAACACAGACACACACTTACACCAAGTAACACAGACATACACTGACACCAAGTAACAAAGACATGTACTGATACCCAGTAACACAGACACACACTTACACCAAGTTAGACAGAAATACACTTGCACCAAGTAACACAGACATACACTGACACCAAGTAACAAAGACATACAATTACACCAAGTAACAAAGGCACACACTTACACCAAGTAACAAAGACATACACTGATACCCTGTAACACAGACACACACTTACACCAAGTAACAAAGAAAGATACTGATACCCAGTAACACAGACACACACTTACACAAAGTAACAAAGACATATACTGACACCCAGTAACAAAGACATACACTGACACCCAGTAACACAGACACACATGGACACCAAGTAACAAAGACACACACATACACCCAGTAACACAGACACACACGGACACCAAGTCACAAAGACACACACTGACACCCAGTAACCAAGACATACACTGACACCAAGTCACAAAGACATACACTGATACCCTGGATCACAGACACACACTTACACCAAGTAACAAAGACAGACACTGATACCCAGTAACACAGACACACACTTACACCAAGTAACAAAGACATACACTGACACCCATTAAGAAAGACATACACTGACACCCAGTAACACAGACACACATGGACACCAAGTAACAAAGACACACACTTACACCAAGTAACACAGACACACACTGACACCCAGTAACACAGACACACACTTACACCAAGTAAGACAGACATACACTGACACCAAGTAACAAACACATACACTGATACCCAGTAACACAGACACACATTTACACCAAGTAAAACAGACATACACTGATGCCCAGGAACACAGACACACACGTACACCAAGTAACACAGACACACACTTACACCAAGTAACAAAGACATACACTTACACCAAGTAACACAGACATACACTCACACCAAGTATCAAAGATATACAATTACACCAAGTAACAAAGACACACACTTACACCAAGTAACACAGATATACACTGGCACCAAGTAACAAAGACATGCACTGACACCCAGTAACACAGACACACACCGACACCAAGTAACAAAGACACACACTTAGACCAAGTAACACAGACACAAACTGACACCCAGGAACACAGACACACACTGACACCCAGTAACACAGACACACACTTACACCAAGTAACACAGACATACACTGACACCAAGTAACAAAGACATATACTGATACCCAGTAACAAGGACACACTCTTACACCAAGTAACAAAGAAAGACACTGATACCCAGTAACACAGACACACACTTACACCAAGTAACAAAGACATACACTGACACCGAGTAACAAAGACATACGCTGACACCCAGTAACACAGACACACACGGACACCAAGTAACAAAGACACACACTTACACCAAGTAACACAGACACACACTGACACCCAGTAACACAGACACACACTGCACCAAGTAACACAGACATCCACTGACACCAAGTAACAAAGACATGTACTGATACCCAGTAACACAGACACACACATACACCAAGTTAGACAGAAATACACTTGCACCAAGTAACACAGACATACACTGACACCAAGTAACAAAGATATACAATTACACCAAGTAACAAAGACACACACTTACACCAAGTAACAAAGACATACACTGATACCCTGTAACACAGACACACACTTACACCAAGTAACAAAGAAAGATACTGATACCCAGTAACACAGACACACACTTACACAAAGTAACAAAGACATATACTGACACCCAGTAACAAAGACATACACTGACACCCAGTAACACAGACACACATGGACACCAAGTAAAAAAGACACACACATACACCAAGTAACGTAGACACACACTGACACCCAGTAACACAGACACACACTTACACCAAGTAACACATACATACACTGACACCAAGTAACAAAGACATACACTGATACCCAGTAACACAGACACACACTTCCACCAAGTAACACAGACATACACTGATACCCAGGAACACAGACACACACTTACACCAAGTAACACAGACACACACTGACACCCAGTTAGAAACACACACTGATCCCCAGTAACACAGACACACACTGACCCCCAGTAACACAGACATACACTGACACCAAGTCACAAAGACACACATCGACTCCCAGTAACAAAGACATACACTGACACCAAGTCACAAAGACATACACTGATACACAGACACACACTTACACCAAGTAATACAGACATACACTGACACCAAGGAACAAAGACATACACGGATACCCAGTATCACAGACACACACTTACACCAAGTAACAAAGACATACACTGACACCAAGTCACAAAGACACACGCTGACTCCCAGTAACAAAGACATACACTGACACCAAGTCACAAAGACATGCACTGATACCCAGGAACGCAGACACACACTGAGACCCAGTAACAAAGAGATACACTGATCCCAAGTCACAAAGACATACACTGATACCAAGTAACACAGAAACACATTAACACACAGTAACAAAGACATGCACTGATACCAAGTCACAAAGACATACACTGATACCCAGTAACACAGACACACACTGACACCCAGTAACAAAGACATACACTGATCCCAAGTCACAAAGACATACACTGATACCCAGTAACACAGAAATACACTAACACCCAGTAACAAAGACATACACTGATACCAAGTCACAAAGACATACACTGATACCCAGTAACACAGACACACACTGACACCAAGTAACAAAGACATGCTCTGACACCAAGTAACAAAGACATACACTTACACCAAGTAACAAAAGCACACTTACACCAAGAAACACAGACATACACTGACACCAAGTAACAAAGAAATACACTGACACCAAGTAACAAAGACATACACTTACACCAAGTAACAAAGAACAGACAATTACACCAAGTATCAAAGACATACACTTACACCAACTATTTTGACATACACTGACACCAAGTAACAAAGACATACACTGATACCCAGTAACACAGACACACACTTACACCAAGTAACAAAGTCATACACTGATATCAAGTCACAAAGACATACACTGATACCAAGTAACAAAGACATACACTGATACCCAGTAACACAGACACACACTTACACCAAGTAACAAAGGCATACACTGACACCAAGAAACAAAGACATACACTGATACCCAGTAACACAGACACACTCTTACACCAAGTAACAAAGAAAGACACTGATACCCAGTAACACAGAAACACACTTACACCAAGTAACAAAGACATACACTGACACCGAGTAACAAAGACATACACTGACACCCAGTAACACAGACACACATGGACACCAAGTAACAAAGACACACACTTACACCAAGTAACACAGACACACACTGACACCCAGTAACACAGACATATACTGATACCCAGTAACACAGACACACACTTACACCAAGTAACACAGACATACACTTGCACAAAGTAACAAAGACATACACTTACACCATGTAACACAGACATACACTGACACCAAGTAACAAAGACATACAATTACATCAAGTAACAAAAACACACAGTTACACCAAGTAACACAGATATACACTGGCAACAAGTAACAAAGACATGCACTGACACCAAGTAACACAGACACACACGGACACCAAGTAACAAAGACACACACTTGCACCAGGTAACACAGACACACACTGACACCCAGTAACACAGACACACACTTACACCAAGTAAGACAGACATACACTGACACCAAGTAACAAAGACATACAATTACACCAAGTAACAAAGACACACACTTACACCAAGTAACACAGATATACACTGGCACCAACTAACAAAGACAGACAATGACACCCAGTAACACAAACAAACCCCCACTGACACCCAGTAACACAGAGAAACACTAATAAACAGTAACAAAGTCATACACCGACACCAAGTAACACAGACACACACTGACAACCAGTAACAAAGACATACACTGACACCAAGTCACAAAGAAATACACTGATACCAAGTCACAAAGACATACACTGATACCCAGTAACACAGACACACACTGACACCAAGTAACAAAGACACACACTTACACCAAGTAACAAAGACAGACACAGACACCAAGTAACAAAGACATACAATTACACCAAGTAACAAAGACACACACTTAAACCAAGTAACAAAGACAGACACTGATACCCAGTAACACAAACACAAACTTACACCAAGTAATAAAGACATACACTGACACCAAGTAACACAAACAAGCCCCACTGACACCCAGTAACACAGAGAAACACTAATAAACAGTAACAAAGTCATACACCGACACCAAGAAACACAGACACACACTGACAACCAGTAACAAAGACATACACTGACACCAAGTCACAAAGAAATACACTGATACCAAGTCACAAAGACATACACTGATACCCAGTAACACAGACACACACTGACACCAAGTGACAAAGAAATACACTGACACCAAGTAACAAAGACATACTCTTACACCAAGTAACAAAGACAGACAATTACACCAAGTAACAAAGACATACACTTACACAAAGTATATTGAAATACACTGACACCAAGTAACAAAGACATACACTGATACCCAGTAACACAGACACACACTTACACCAAGTAACAAAGACATGCACTGACACCAAGTCACAAAGACATACACTGATAACCAGTAACACAGACAGACACTTACTCCAAGTAACACAGACATACACTGACACCAAGTAACAAAGACATACACTGATTCCCTGTAACACAGACACATACTTACACCAAGTAACAAAGACATAGACTGACACCCAGTAACAAAGACATACACTGACACCCAGTAACACAGACACACATGGACACCAAGTAACAAAGACACACACTTACACCAAGTAACACAGACACACACTGACACCCAGTAACACAGACGCACACTTACACCAAGTAACACAGACATACACTGACACCAAGTAACAAAGACATACACTGATACCCAGTAACACAGACACACACTTCCACCAAGTAACACAGACATACACTGATACCCAGGAACAGAGACACACACTTCCACCAAGTAACACAGACACACACTTCCACCAAGTCACAAAGACATACACTGATACCCAGTAACACAGACACACACAGACACCAAGTAACAAAGACATGCTCTGACACCAACTAACAAAGACATACACTTACACCAAGTAACAAAGACACACACTTACACCAAGAAACACAGACATACACTGACACCAAGTAACAAAGACATTCACTGACACCAAGTAACAAAGACATACACTTACACCAAGTAACAAAGACAGACAATTACACCAAGAATCAAAGACATACACTTACACCAAGTATTTTGACATAAACTGACACCAAGTAAGAAAGACATACACTGATACCCAGTAACACAGACACACACTTACACCAAGTAACAAAGACATACACTGATATCAAGTCACAAAGACATACACTGATACCAAGTAACAAAGACATACACTGATACCCAGTAACACAGACACACACTTACACCAAGTAACAAAGGCATACACTGACACAAAGTAACAAAGACATGCACTGATACCCAGTAACACAGACACACTCTTACACCAAGTAACAATGAAAGACACTGATACCCAGTAACACAGAAACACACTTACACCAAGTAACAAAGACATACACTGACACCGAGTAACAAAGACATACACTGACACCCAGTAACACAGACACACATGGACACCAAGTAACAAAGACACACACTTACACCAAGTAACACAGACACACACTGACACCCAGTAACACAGACATATACTGATACCCAGTAACACAGACACACACTTACACCAAGTAACACAGACATGCACTTGCACAAAGTAACAAAGACATACACTTACACCAAGTAACACAGACATACACTGACACCAAGTAACAAAGACATACAATTACACCAAGTAACAAAAACACACACTTACACCAAGTAACACAGATATACACTGGCAACAAGTAACAAAGACATGCACTGACACCCAGTAACACAGACACACACGGACACCAAGTAACAAAGACACACACTTACACCATGTAACACAGACACACACTGACACCCAGTAACACAGACACACACAGTTACACCAAGTAAGACAGACATACACTGACACCAAGTAACAAAGACATACACTGATACCCAGTAACACAGGCACACACTTACACCAAGTAACAAAGACATGCAATGACACCCGGTAACAAAGACATACACTGACACCCAGTAACACAGACACACACGGACACCAAGTAACAAAGACACACACTTACACCAAGTAACACAGACACACACTGACACGCAGTAACACAGATACACACTTACACCAAGTAACACAGACATACACTGACACCAAGTAACAAAGACATACACTGATACCCAGTAACACAGACACACACTTACACCAAGTAACACAGACATACACTGACACCAAGTAACAGGGACACACACTGATACCCAGGAATACAGACACACACTTACACCAAGTAACACAGACACACACTTACACCAACGAACAAAGACATACACTGACACCAAGTAACAAAGACATACAATTACACCAAGTAACAAAGACACACACTTACACTAAGTAACACAGATAAACACTGGCAACAAGTAACAAAGAGATGCACTGACACCCAGTAACACAGACACACACGGACACCAAGTAACAAAGACACACACTTACTCCAAGTAACAAAGACAGACACAGACACCAAGTAACAAAGACATACAATTACACCAATTAACAAAGACACACACTTAAACCAAGTAACAAAGACAGACACTGATACCCAGTAACACAGACACAAACTTACACCAAGTAATAAAGACATACACTGACACCAAGTAACACAAACAAACCCTCACTGACACCCAGTAACACAGAGAAACACTAATAAACAGTAACAAAGTCATACACCGACACCAAGTCACAAAGACATACATTGATACCAAGTCACAAAGACATACACTGATACCCAGTAACACAGACACACACTGACACCAAGTGACAAAGAAATACACTGACACCAAGTAACAAAGACATACACTTACACCAAGTAACAAAGACAGACAATTACACCAAGTATCAAAGACATACACTTACACCAAGTATTTTGACATACACTGACACCAAGTAACAAAGACATACACTGATACCCAGTAACACAGACACACACTTACACCAAGTAACAAAGACATACACTGATATCAAGTCACAAAGACATACACTGATACCAAGTAACAAAGACATACACTGATACCCAGTAACACAGACACACACTTACACCAAGTAACAAAGGCATACACTGACACAAAGTAACAAAGACATACACTGATACCCAGTAACACGGAAACACTCTTACACCAAGTAACAATGAAAGACACTGATACCCAGTAACACAGAAACACACTTACACCAAGTAACAAAGACATACACTGACACCGAGTAACAAAGACATACACTGACACCCAGTAACACAGACACACATGGACACCAAGTAACAAAGACACACACTTACACCAAGTAACACAGACACACACTGACACCCAGTAACACAGACATATACTGATACCCAGTAACACAGACACACACTTACACCAAGTAACACAGACATACACTTGCACAAAGTAACAAAGACATACACTTACACCAAGTAACACAGACATACACTGACACCAAGTAACAAAGACATACATTTACACCAAGTAACAAAAACACACACTTACACCAAGTAACACAGATATACACTGGCAACAAGTAACAATGACATGCACTGACACCCAGTAACACAGACACACACGGACACCAAGTAACAAAGACACTCACTTACACCAAGTAAGACAGACATACACTGACACCAAGTAACAAAGACATACTCTGATACCCAGTAACACAGGCACACACTTACACCAAGTAACAAAGACATGCAATGACACCCGGTAACAAAGACATACACTGACACCCAGTAACACAGACACACACGGACACCAAGTAACAAAGACACACACTTACACCAAGTAACACAGACACACACTGACACGCAGTAACACAGACACACACTTACACCAAGTAACACAGACATACACTGACACCAAGTAACAAAGACATACACTGATACCCAGTAACACAGACACACACTTACACCAAGTAACACAGACATACACTGACACCAAGTAACAGGGACACACACTGATACCCAGGAATACAGACACACACTTACACCAAGTAACACAGACACACACTTACACCAACGAACAAAGACATACACTGACACCAAGTAACAAAGACATACAATTACACCAAGTAACAAAGACACACACTTACACCAAGTAACACAGATATACACTGGCAACAAGTAACAAAGAGATGCACTGACACCCAGTAACACAGACACACACGGACACCAAGTAACAAAGACACACACTTACACCAAGTAACAAAGACAGACACAGACACCAAGTAACAAAGACATACAATTACACCAAGTATCAAAGACACACACTTACACCAAGTAACAAAGACAGACACTGATACCCAGTAACACAGACACAAACTTACACCAAGTAATAAAGACATACACTGACACCAAGTAACACAAACAAAACCTCACTGACACCCAGTAACACAGAGAAACACTAATAAACAGTAACAAAGTCATACACCGACACCAAGTCACAAAGACATACATTGATACCAAGTCACAAAGACATACACTGATACCCAGTAACACAGACATACACTGACACCAAGTGACAAAGAAATACACTGACACCAAGTAACAAAGACATACACTTATACCAAGTAACAAAGACAGACAATTACACGAAGTAACAAAGACATACACTTACACCAAGTATATTGAAATACACTGACACCAAGTAACAAAGACATACACTGATACCCAGTAACACAGACACACACTTACACCAAGTAACAAAGACATACATTGACACCAAGTCACAAAGACACACACTGACGCCCAGTAACAAAGACATGCACTGACACCAAGTCACAAAGACATACACTGATAACCAGTAACACAGACAGACACTTACTCCACGTAACACAGACATACACTGACACCAAGTAACAAAGACATACACTGATACCCTGTAACACAGACACACACTTACACCAAGTAACAAAGACATACACTGACACCCAGTAACAAAGACATACACTGACACCCAGTAACACAGACACACATGGACACCAAGTAACAAAGACACACACTTGCACCAAGTAACACAGACACACACTGACACCCAGTAACACAGACGCACACTTACACCAAGTAACACAGACATACACTGACACCAAGTAACAAAGACATACACTGATACCCAGTAACACAGACACACACTTCCACCAAGTAACACAGACATACACTGATACCCAGGAACACAGACACACACTTACACCAAGTAACACAGACACACACTTACACCAAGTAACAAAGACATACACTTACACCAAGTAACACAGGCATACACTTACACCAAGTAACAAATACATGCACTGATACCCAGTAACACAGACACACACTGACACCCAGTTAGAAACACACACTGGTCCCCAGTAACACAGACACACACTGACCCCCAGTAACACAGACATCCACTGACACCAAGTAATAAAGACACACACTTACACCAGGTAACACAGACACACACTGACACCCAGTAACACAGACACACAATTACACCAAGTAAGTCAGACATACACTGACACCCATTAAGAAAGACATACACTGACACCCAGTAACACAGACACACACTGACACCAAGTCACAAAGACATACACTGACACCAAGTCACAAAGACATACACTGATAAATAGTAACACAGACAGACACTTACTCCAAGTAACATAGACATACACTGGCACCAAGTAACAAAGACATACACTGATACCCTGTAACACAGACACACACTTACACCAAGCAACAAAGACAGACACTGATACCCAGTAACACAGACACACACTTACACCAAGTAACAAAGACATACACTGACACACATTAAGAAAGACATACACTGACACCCAGAAACACAGACACACACTTACATCAAGTAACACAGACATACACTGACACCAAGTAACAAACACATACACTGATACCCAGTAACACAGACAGACACTTACACCAAATATTTTGACATACACTGACACAAAGTAACAAAGATATACACTGATACCCAGTAACACAGACACACACTTACATCAAGTAACACAGACATACACTGACACCAAGTAACAAAGACGTGCACTGATACCCAGTAACACAGACACACACTTACACCGAGTAAAATGACAGACACTGATACCCAGTAACGCAGACACACACTTACACCAAGTAACAAAGACATACACTGACACCGAGTAACAAAGACATACGCTGACACCCAGTAACACAGACACACACGGACACCAAGTAACAAAGACACACACTTACACCAAGTAACACAGACACACACTGACACCCAGTAACACAACAAACACACTGACACCAAGTAACACAGACATACACTGACACCAAGTCACAAAGACATACACTGATACCCAGTCACAAAGACAGATACTGATGCCCAGTAACACAGATACACACTGACACCAAGTAACAAAGACATACACTGACGCCAAGTAACAAAGACATACACTTACACCAAGTAAACAAAGACACACACTTACACCTAGTAACACAGACATACACTGACACCAAGTAACAAAGACAGACAATTACACCAAGTAACAAAGACATACCCTTACATCAAGTATTTTGACATCCACTGACACCAGGTAACAAAGACATACACTGATACCCAGTAACACAGGCACATACTGACACCCAGTAAAAAATACATACACTGACACCAAGTCACAAAGACATACACTGATACCAAGTCACAAAGACATACACAGATGCCCAGTTGCACAGACACACACTGACACCAAGTAACAAAGACATACACTGACACCAAGTAACAAAGACATACACTTACACCAAATATTTTGACATACACTGACACCAAGTCACAAAGACATACACTGATACCAAGTCACAAAGACATACACAGATGCCCAGTTACACAGACACACACTGACACCCAGTAACAAAGACATGCACTGACACCAAGTCACAAAGACAAACAGTGATACCAAGTCACAAAGACATACACTTACACCAAGTAACAAAGACACACATTTACACCAAGTAACTCAGACATACACTGACACCAAGTCACAAAGACAGACAATTACACCAATTAACAAAGACACACACTTACTCCAAGTATTTTGACATACACTGACACCAAGTAACAAAGACATGCACTGATACCCAGTAACACAGACACACACTTACACCAAGTAACACAGACATACAATGACTCCAAGTAACACAGACTTGCACTGATACCCAGTAACACAGACACACACTTACACCAAGTCACAAAGACATACACTGATACCAAGTAACACAGGCACTCACTGGGGGGGGTGCACATTGGCGCAGTGGTTAGCACCGCAGCCTCACAAGTCCAGGGACCCGGTTTCGATTCTGGGTACTGCCTGTGCGGAGTTTGCAAGTTCTCCCTGTGTCAGCGTGGGTTTCCTCCCGGTGCTCCGGTTTCCTCCCACATGCCAAAGAACAGCAGGTTGATAGGTTAATTGGCCATAATAAATTCCCCCCAGTATAGGTAGGTGGTCGGGAAATATGTAGGGATAGGTGGGGATGTGATAGGAAAACGGGATTAGGGTAGGATTAGTATAAATGGGTTGTTGATGGTCGGCAAAGACTCGGTGGGCCGAAGGGCCTGTTTAAGTACTGTATCTCTAAACTAAACTAAATACTGACACCTAGTGTCACAGACACACACTGACACCCAGTAACACAAACAAACACACACTGACACCCAGTAACACAGAGAAACACTGATACACAGTAACAAAGACATGCACTGACACCAAGTAACACAGACACACACTGACACCCAGTAAAAAAGACATACAGTGACACCAAGTCACAAAGACATACACTGATACCAAGTCACAAAGTCATGCACTGATGCCCAGTAACAAAGACACACACCTTCACCAAGTAACACAGACATACACTGACACCAAGTAAAAAAGACAGGCAATTACACCAAGTAACAAAGACATACACTTACACCAAGTATTTTGACATACACTGACACCAAGTAACAAATACATACACTGATACCCAGTAACGCAGACACACACTTACACCCATTAAAAAGACATACACTGACACCAAGTAACAAAAACATACACTGACACCAAGTAACAAAGACAGACACTTACACCAAATATTTTGACATACACTGACACCAAGTAACAAAGATATACACTGATACCCAGTAACACAGACACACACTTACATCAAGTAAAACAGACATACACTGACACCAAGTAACAAAGACATGCACTGATACCCAGTAACACAGACATACACTGACACCAGGTAACAAAGACATGCACTGATACCCAGTAACACAGACACACACTTACACCGAGTAAAATGACAGACACTGATACCCAGTAACACAGACATACACTTACACCAAGTAACAAAGACATACACTGACACCCAGTAACAAAGACATACACTGACACCCAGTAACACAGACACACACGGACACCAAGTAACAAAGACACACACTTACACCAAGTAACACAGACACACACTGACACCCAGTAACACAACAAACACACTGACACCAAGTAACACAGACATACACTGACACCAAGTCACAAAGACATACAGTGATACCCAGTCACAAAGACAGATACTGATGCCCAGTAACACAGATACACACTGACACCAAGTAACAAAGACATACACTTCCACCAAGTATTTTGACATACACTGACACCAAGTAACAAAGACATACACTGATACCCAGTAACGCAGACACACACTTACACCCAGTAAAAAAGACATCCACTGACACCAAGTCACAAAGACATACACTGATACCAAGTCACAAAGTCATGCACTGATGCCCAGTAACAAAGACACACACTTACACCAAGTAACACAGACATACACTGACACCAAGTAAAAAAGACAGGCAATTACACCAAGTAACAAAGACATACACTTACACCAAGTATTTTGACATACACTGACACCAAGTAACAAATACATACACTGATACCCAGTAACGCAGACACACACTTACACCCAGTAAAAAGACATACACTGAAACCAAGTAACAAAAACATACACTGACACCAAGTAACAAAGACAGACACTTACACCAAATATTTTGACATACACTGACACCAAGTAACAAAGATATACACTGATACCCAGTAACACAGAAACACACTTACATCAAGTAAAACAGACATACACTGACACCAAGTAACAAAGACATGCACTGATACCCAGAAACACAGACATACACTGACACCAAGTAACAAAGACATGCACTGATACCCAGTAACACAGACACACACTTACACCGAGTAAAATGACAGACACTGATACCCAGTAACACAGACACACACTTACACCAAGTAACAAAGACATACACTGACACCCAGTAACAAAGACATTCACTGACACCCAGTAACACAGACACACACGGACACCAAGTAACAAAGACATACACTGACACCGAGTAACAAAGACATACGCTGACACCCAGTAACACAGACACACACGGACACCAAGTAACAAAGACACACACTTACACCAAGTAACACAGACACACACTGACACCCAGTAACACAACAAACACACTGACACCAAGTAACACAGACATACACTGACACCAAGTCACAAAGACATACACTGATACCCAGTCACAAAGACAGATACTGATGCCCAGTAACACAGATACACACTGACACCAAGTAACAAAGGCATACACTGACACCAAGTAACAAAGACATACACTTACACCAAGTAAACAAAGACACACACTTGCACCTAGTAACACAGACATACACTGACACCAAGTAACAAAGACAGACAATTACACCAAGTAACAAAGACATACCCTTACATCAAGAATTTTGACATCCACTGACACCAAGTAACAAAGACATACACTGATACCCAGTAACACAGGCACATACTGACACCCAGTAAAAAATACATACACTGACACCAAGTCACAAAGACATACACTGATACCAAGTCACAAAGACATACACAGATGCCCAGTTACACAGACACACACTGACACCAAGTAACAAAGACATACACTGACACCAAGTAACAAAGATATACACTGATACCCAGTAACACAGACACACACTTACATCAAGTAACACAGACATACACTGACAAAAAGTAACAAAGACATGCACTGATACCCAGTAACACAGACATACACTGACACAAGTAACAAAGACATGCACTGATACCCAGTAACACAGACACACACTTACACCGAGTAAAATGACAGACACTGATACCCAGTAACACAGACACACACATACACCAAGTAACAAAGACATACACTGACACCCAGTAACAAAGACATACAGTGACACCCAGTAACACCGACACACACTTACAACAAGTAACACAGACACACACTGACACCCAGTAACACAACAAACACACTGACACCAAGTAACACAGACATACACTGACACCAAGTCACAAAGACATACAGTGATACCCAGTCACAAAGACAGATACTGATGCCCAGTAACACAGATACACACTGACAACAAGTAACAAAGACATACACTTACACCAAGTATTTTGACTTACACTGACACCAAGTAACAAAGACATACACTGATACCCAGTAACGCAGACACACACTTACACCCAGTAAAAAAGACATCCACTGACACCAAGTCACAAAGACATACACTGATACCAAGTCACAAAGTCATGCACTGATGCCCAGTAACAAAGACACACACTTACACCAAGTAACACAGACATACACTGACACCAAGTAAAAAAGACAGGCAATTACACCAAGTAACAAAGACATACACTTACACCAAGTATTTTGACATACACTGACACCAAGTAACAAATACATACACTGATACCCAGTAACGCAGACACACACTTACACCCAGTAAAAAGACATACACTGACACCAAGTAACAAAAACATACACTGACACCAAGTAACAAAGACAGACACTTACACCAAATATTTTGACATACACTGACACCAAGTAACAAAGATATACACTGATACCCAGTAACACAGACACACACTTACATCAAGTAAAACAGACATACACTGACACCAAGTAACAAAGACATGCACAGATACCCAGTAACACAGACATACACTGACACCAAGTAACAAAGACATGCACTGATACCCAGTAACACAGACTCACACTTGCACCGAGTAAAATGACAGACACTGATACCCAGTAACACAGACACACACTTACACCAAGTAACAAAGACATACACTGACACCCAGTAACAAAGACATACACTGACACCCAGTAACACAGACACACACGGACACCAAGTAACAAAGACATACACTGACACCGAGTAACAAAGACATACGCTGACACCCAGTAACACAGACACACACGGACACCAAGTAACAAAGACACACACTTACACCAAGCAACACAGACACACACTGACACCCAGTAACACAACAAACACACTGACACCAAGTAACACAGACATACACTGACACCAAGTCACAAAGACATACACTGATACCCAGTCACAAAGACAGATACTGATGCCCAGTAACACAGATACACACTGACACCAAGTAACAAAGACATACACTGACACCAAGTAACAAAGACATACACTTACACCAAGTAAACAAAGACACACACTTACACCTAGTAACACAGACATACACTGACACCAAGTAACAAAGACACACACTTACACCAAGTAACAAAGACATACCCTTACATCAAGAATTTTGACATCCACTGACACCAAGTAACAAAGACATACACTGATACCCAGTAACACAGGCACATACTGACACCCAGTAAAAAATACATACACTGACACCAAGTCACAAAGACATACACTGATACCAAGTCACAAAGACATACACAGATGCCCAGTTACACAGACACACACTGACACCAAGTAACAAAGACATACACTGACACCAAGTAACAAAGATATACACTGATACCCAGTAACACAGACACACACTTACATCAAGTAACACAGACATACACTGACAAAAAGTAACAAAGACATGCACTGATACCCAGTAACACAGACATACACTGACACCAAGTAACAAAGACATGCACTGATACCCAGTAACACAGACACACATTTACACCGAGTAAAATGACAGACACTGATACCCAGTAACACAGGCACACACTTACACCAAGTAACAAAGGCATACACTGACACCCAGTAACAAAGACATACACTGACACCCAGTAACACAGACACACACGGACACCAAGTAACAAAGACACACACTTACACCAAGTAACACAGACACACACTGACACCCAGTAACACAACAAACACACTGACACCAAGTAACACAGACATACACTGACACCAAGTCACAAAGACATACACTGATACCCAGTCACAAAGACAGATACTGATGCCCAGTAACACAGATACACACTGACACCAAGTAACAAAGACATACACTGACACCAAGTAACAAAGACATACACTTACACCTAGTAAAAAAGACACACACTTACACCAAGTAACACAGACATACACTGACACCAAGTAACAAAGACAGACAATTACACCAAGTAACAAAGACATACCCTTACATCAAGTATTTTGACATCCACTGACACCAAGTAACAAAGACATACACTGATACCCAGTAACACAGGCACATACTGACACCCAGTAAAAAATACATACACTGACACCAAGTCACAAAGACATACACTGATACCAAGTCACAAAGACATACACTGATGCCCAGTTACACAGAAACACACTGACACCAAGTAACAAAGACATACACTGACACCAAGTAACAATGACACACACTTGCACCAAGTAACACAGACATACACTGACACCAAGTAAGAAAGACAGACAATTACACCAAGTAACAAAGACATACACTTACACCAAGTATTTTGACATACACTGACACCAAGTAACAAAGACATACACTGATACCCAGTAACACAGACACACACTTACACCAAGTAACACAGACATACAATGACTCCAAGTAACATAGACATACACTGACACCAAGTAAGAAAGACATACACTGATACCCAGTAACACAGGCACACACTGGGGGGTGCACATTGGCGCAGTGTTTAGCACCGCAGCCTCACAAGTCCAGGGACCCGGTTTCGATTCTGGGTACTGCCTGTGCGGAGTTTGCAAGTTCTCCCTGTGTCAGCGTGGGTTTCCTCCCGGTGCTCCGGTTTCATCCCACATGCCAAAGAACAGCAGGTTGATAGGTTAATTGGCTATCATAAATTCCCCCCAGTATAGGTAGGTGGTAGGGAAATATATAGGGATAGGTGGGGATGTGATAGGAATACGGGATTAGTGTAGGATTAGTATTAATGGGTTACTGATGGTCGGCAAAGACTCGGTGGGCCGAAGGGCCTGTTTAAGTGCTGTCTCTCGAAACTAAACTAAATACTGACACCTAGTGTCACAGACACACACTGACACCCAGTAACACAAACAAACACACACTGACACCCAGTAACACAGAGAAACACTGATACACAGTAACAAAGACATGCACTGACACCAAGTAACACAGACACACACTGACACCCAGTAAAAAAGACATACACTGACACCAAGTCACAAAGACATACACTGATACCAAGTCACAAAGCCATACACTGATGCCCAGTAAAAAAGACACACACTTACACCAAGTAACAAAGACATACACTTACACCAAGTATTTTGACATACACTGACACCAAGTAACAAAGACATACACTGATACCCAGTAACGCAGACACACACTTACACCCAGTAAAAAAGACATCCACTGACACCAAGTCACAAAGACATACACTGATACCAAGTCACAAAGTCATACACTGATGCCCAGTAACAAAGACACACACTGACAACAAGTAACAAAGACATACACTGACACCAAGTCACAAAGACATACATTGACGCCCAGTAACACAGACACACACTGACACCAAGTAACAAAGACATACACTGAAAACAAGTAAAAACGACAGGCAATTACACCAAGTAACAAAGACATACACTTACACCAAGTATTTTGACATACACTGACACCAAGTAACAAATACATACACTGATACCCAGTAACGCAGACACACACTTACACCCAGTAAAAAGACATACACTGACACCAAGTAACAAAAGCATACACTGACACCAAGTAACAAAGACAGACACTTACACCAAATATTTTGACATACACTGACACCAAGTAACAAAGATATACACTGATACCCAGTAACACAGACACACACTTACATCAAGTAAAACAGACATACACTGACACCAAGTAACAAAGACATGCACTGATACCCAGTAACACAGACATACACTGACACCAAGTAACAAAGACATGCACTGATACCCAGTAACACAGACACACACTTACACCGAGTAAAATGACAGACACTGATACCCAGTAACACAGACACACACTTACACCAAGTAACAAAGACATATACTGACACCCAGTAACAAAGACATACACTGACACCCAGTAACACAGACACACACGGACACCAAGTAACAAAGACACACACTTACACCAAGTAACACAGACACACACTGACACCCAGTAACACAACAAACACACTGACACCAAGTAACACAGACATACACTGACACCAAGTCACAAAGACATACACTGATACCCAGTCACAAAGACAGATACTGATGCCCAGTAACACAGATACACACTGACACCATGTAACAAAGACATACACTGACACCAAGAAACAAAGACATACACTTACACCAAGTAAACAAAGACACACACTTGCACCTAGTAACACAGACATACACTGACACCAGGTAACAAAGACAGACAATTACACCAAGTAACAAAGACATACCCTTACATCAAGAATTTTGACATCCACTGACACCAAGTAACAAAGACATACACTGATACCCAGTAACACAGGCACATACTGACACCCAGTAAAAAATACATACACTGACACCAAGTCACAAAGACATACACTGATACCAAGTCACAAAGACATACACAGATGCCCAGTTACACAGACACACACTGACACCAAGTAACAAAGACATACACTGACACCAAGTAACAAAGATATACACTGATACCCAGTAACACAGACACACACTTATATCAAGTAACACAGACATACACTGACAAAAAGTAACAAAGACATGCACTGATACCCAGTAACACAGACATACACTGACACCAAGTAACAAAGACATGCACTGATTCCCAGTAACACAGACACACACTTACACCGAGTAAAATGACAGACACTGATACCCAGTAACACAGACACACACTTACACCAAGTAACAAAGACATACACTGACACCCAGTAACAAAGACATACAGTGACACCCAGTAACACAGACACACACTTACAACAAGTAACACAGACACACACTGACACCCAGTAACACAACAAACACACTGACACCAAGTAACACAGACATACACTGACACCAAGTCACAAAGACATACAGTGATACCCAGTCACAAAGACAGATACTGATGCCCAGTAACACAGATACACACTGACACCAAGTAACAAAGGCATACACTTACACCAAGTATTTTGACATACACTGACACCAAGTAACAAAGACATACACTGATACCCAGTAACGCAGACACACACTTACACCCAGTAAAAAAGACATCCACTGACACCAAGTCACAAAGACATACACTGATACCAAGTCACAAAGTCATGCACTGATGCCCAGTAACAAAGACACACACTTACACCAAGTAACACAGACATACACTGACACCAAGTAAAAAAGACAGGCAATTACACCAAGTAACAAAGACATACACTTACACCAAGTATTTTGACATACACTGACACCAAGTAACAAATACATACACTGATACCCAGTAACGCAGACACACACTTACACCCAGTAAAAAGACATACACTGACACCAAGTAACAAAAACATACACTGACACCAAGTAACAAAGACAGACACTTACACCAAATATTTTGACATACACTGACACCAAGTAACAAAGATATACACTGATACCCAGTAACACAGACACACACTTACATCAAGTAAAACAGACATACACTGACACCAAGTAACAAAGACATGCACAGATACCCAGTAACACAGACATACACTGACACCAAGTAACAAAGACATGCACTGATACCCAGTAACACAGACTCACACTTGCACCGAGTAAAATGACAGACACTGATACCCAGTAACACAGACACACACTTACACCAAGTAACAAAGACATACATGACACCCAGTAACAAAGACATACACTGACACCCAGTAACACAGACACACACGGACACCAAGTAACAAAGACATACACTGACACCGAGTAACAAAGACATACGCTGACACCCAGTAACACAGACACACACGGACACCAAGTAACAAAGACACACACTTACACCAAGCAACACAGACACACACTGACACCCAGTAACACAACAAACACACTGACACCAAGTAACACAGACATACACTGACACCAAGTCACAAAGACATACACTGATACCCAGTCACAAAGACAGATACTGATGCCCAGTAACACAGATACACACTGACACCAAGTAACAAAGACATACACTGACACCAAGTAACAAAGACATACACTTACACCAAGTAAACAAAGACACACACTTACACCTAGTAACACAGACATACACTGACACCAAGTAACAAAGACAGACAATTACACCAAGTAACAAAGACATACCCTTACATCAAGAATTTTGACATCCACTGACACCAAGTAACAAAGACATACACTGATACCCAGTAACACAGGCACATACTGACACCCAGTAAAAAATACATACACTGACACCAAGTCACAAAGACATACACTGATACCAAGTCGCAAAGACATACACAGATGCCCAGTTACACAGACACACACTGACACCAAGTAACAAAGACATACACTGACACCAAGTAACAAAGATATACACTGATACCCAGTAACACAGACACACACTTACATCAAGTAACACAGACATACACTGACAAAAAGTAACAAAGACATGCACTGATACCCAGTAACACAGACATACACTGACACCAAGTAACAAAGACATGCACTGATACCCAGTAACACAGACACACATTTACACCGAGTAAAATGACAGACACTGATACCCAGTAACACAGGCACACACTTACACCAAGTAACAAAGGCATACACTGACACCCAGTAACAAAGACATACACTGACACCCAGTAACACAGACACACACGGACACCAAGTAACAAAGACACACACTTACACCAAGTAACACAGACACACACTGACACCCAGTAACACAACAAACACACTGACACCAAGTAACACAGACATACACTGACACCAAGTCACAAAGACATACACTGATACCCAGTCACAAAGACAGATACTGATGCCCAGTAACACAGATACACACTGACACCAAGTAACAAAGACATACACTGACACCAAGTAACAAAGACATACACTTACACCTAGTAAAAAAGACACACACTTACACCAAGTAACACAGACATACACTGACACCAAGTAACAAAGACAGACAATTACACCAAGTAACAAAGACATACCCTTACATCAAGTATTTTGACATCCACTGACACCAAGTAACAAAGACATACACTGATACCCAGTAACACATGCACATACTGACACCCAGTAAAAAATACATACACTGACACCAAGTCACAAAGACATACACTGATACCAAGTCACAAAGACATACACTGATGCCCAGTTACACAGAAACACACTGACACCAAGTAACAAAGACATACACTGACACCAAGTAACAAAGACACACACTTGCACCAAGTAACACAGACATACACTGACACCAAGTAAGAAAGACAGACAATTACACCAAGTAACAAAGACATACACTTACACCAAGTATTTTGACATACACTGACACCAAGTAACAAATACATACACTGATACCCAGTAACACAGACACACACTTACACCAAGTAACACAGACATACAATGACTCCAAGAAACATAGACATACACTGACACCAAGTAACAAAGACATACACTGATACCCAGTAACACAGGCACACACTGGGGGGTGCACATTGGCGCAGTGTTTAGCACCGCAGCCTCACAAGTCCAGGGACCCGGTTTCGATTCTGGGTACTGCCTGTGCGGAGTTTGCAAGTTCTCCCTGTGTCAGCGTGGGTTTCCTCCCGGTGCTCCGGTTTCATCCCACATGCCAAAGAACAGCAGGTTGATAGGTTAATTGGCCATCATAAATTCCCCCCAGTATAGGTAGGTGGTAGGGAAATATATAGGGATAGGTGGGGATGTGATAGGAATACGGGATTAGTGTAGGATTAGTATAAATGGGTTACTGATGGTCGGCAAAGACTCGGTGGGCCGAAGGGCCTGTTTAAGTGCTGTATCTCGAAACTAAACTAAATACTGACACCTAGTGTCACAGACACACACTGAC
The DNA here is from genome assembly GCF_036365525.1 of Heterodontus francisci. NCBI lineage: Eukaryota > Metazoa > Chordata > Chondrichthyes > Heterodontiformes > Heterodontidae > Heterodontus > Heterodontus francisci. Next base: position 10,298,932 of record NC_090409.1, on the reverse strand, counting down.
ACCCAGTAACACAAACAAACACACACTGACACCCAGTAACACAGAGAAACACTGATACACAGTAACAAAGACATGCACCGACACCAAGTAACACAGACACACACTGACACCCAGTAAAAAAGACATACACTGACACCAAGTCACAAAGACATACACTGATACCAAGTCACAAAGCCAGACACTGATGCCCAGTAAAAAAGACATACACTTACACCAAGTAACAAAGACATACACTTACACCAAGTATTTTGACATACACTGACACCAAGTAACAAAGACATACACTGATACCCAGTAACGCAGACACACACTTACACCCAGTAAAAAAGACATCCACTGACACCAAGTCACAAAGACATACACTGATACCAAGTCACAAAGTCATACACTGATGCCCAGTAACAAAGACACACACTGACAACAAGTAACAAAGACATACACTGACACCAAGTCACAAAGACATACATTGACGCCCAGTACCACAGACACACACTGACACCAAGTAACAAAGACATACACTGAAAACAAGTAAAAAAGACAGGCAATTACACCAAGTAACAAAGACATACACTTACACCAAGTATTTTGACATACACTGACACCAAGTAACAAATACATACACTGATACCGAGTAACGCAGACACACACTTACACCCAGTAAAAAGACATACACTGACACCAAGTAACAATAACATACACTGACACCAAGTAACAAAGACAGACACTTACACCAAATATTTTGACATACACTGACACCAAGTAACAAAGATATACACTGATACCCAGTAACACAGACACACACTTACATCAAGTAAAACAGACATACACTGACACCAAGTAACAAAGACATGCACTGATACCCAGTAACACAGACATACACTGACACCAAGTAACAAAGACATGCACTGATACCCAGTAACACAGACACACACTTACACCGAGTAAAATGACAGACACTGATACCCAGTAACACAGACACACACTTACACCAAGTAACAAAGACATATACTGACACCCAGTAACAAAGACATACACTGACACCCAGTAACACAGACACACACGGACACCAAGTAACAAAGACATACACTGACACCGAGTAACAAAGACATACGCTGACACCCAGTAACACAGACACACACGGACACCAAGTAACAAAGACACACACTTACACCAAGTAACACAGACACACACTGACACCCAGTAACACAACAAACACACTGACACCACGTAACACAGACATACACTGACACCAAGTCACAAAGACATACACTGATACCCAGTCACAAAGACAGATACTGATGCCCAGTAACACAGATACACACTGACACCAAGTAACAAAGACATACACTGACACCAAGTAACAAAGACATACACTTACACCAAGTAAACAAAGACACACACTTGCACCTAGTAACACAGACATACACTGACACCAAGTAACAAAGACAGACAATTACACCAAGTAACAAAGACATACCCTTACATCAAGAATTTTGACATCCACTGACACCAAGTAACAAAGACATACACTGATACCCAGTAACACAGGCACATACTGACACCCAGTAAAAAATACATACACTGACACCAAGTCACAAAGACATACACTGATACCAAGTCACAAAGACATACACAGATGCCCAGTTACACAGACACACACTGACACCAAGTAACAAAGACATACACTGACACCAAGTAACAAAGATATACACTGATACCCAGTAACACAGACACACACTTACATCAAGTAACACAGACATACACTGACAAAAAGTAACAAAGACATGCACTGATACCCAGTAACACAGACATACACTGACACCAAGTAACAAAGACATGCACTGATACCCAGTAACACAGACACACACTTACACCGATTAAAATGACAGACACTGATACCCAGTAACACAGACACACACTTACACCAAGTAACAAAGACATACACTGACACCCAGTAACAAAGACATACAGTGACACCCAGTAACACAGACACACACTTACAACAAGTAACACAGACACACACTGACACCCAGTAACACAACAAACACACTGACACCAAGTAACACAGACATACACTGACACCAAGTCACAAAGACATACAGTGATACCCAGTCACAAAGACAGATACTGATGCCCAGTAACACAGATACACACTGACACCAAGTAACAAAGGCATACACTTACACCAAGTATTTTGACATACACTGACACCAAGTAACAAAGACATACACTGATACCCAGTAACGCAGACACACACTTACACCCAGTAAAAAAGACATCCACTGACACCAAGTCACAAAGACATACACTGATACCAAGTCACAAAGTCATGCACTGATGCCCAGTAACAAAGACACACACTTACACCAAGTAACACAGACATACACTGACACCAAGTAAAAAAGACAGGCAATTACACCAAGTAACAAAGACATACACTTACACCAAGTATTTTGACATACACTGACACCAAGTAACAAATACATACACTGATACCCAGTAACGCAGACACACACTTACACCCAGTAAAAAGACATACACTGACACCAAGTAACAAAAACATACACTGACACCAAGTAACAAAGACAGACACTTACACCAAATATTTTGACATACACTGACACCAAGTAACAAAGATATACACTGATACCCAGTAACACAGACACACACTTACATCAAGTAAAACAGACATACACTGACACCAAGTAACAAAGACATGCACTGATACCCAGTAACACAGACATACACTGACACCAAGTAACAAAGACATGCACTGATACCCAGTAACACAGACTCACACTTACACCGAGTAAAATGACAGACACTGATACCCAGTAACACAGACACACACTTACACCAAGTAACAAAGACATACACTGACACCCAGTAACAAAGACATACACTGACACCCAGTAACACAGACACACACGGACACCAAGTAACAAAGACATACACTGACACCGAGTAACAAAGACATACGCTGACACCCAGTAACACAGACACACACGGACACCAAGTAACAAAGACACACACTTACACCAAGTAACACAGACACACACTGACACCCAGTAACACAACAAACACACTGACACCAAGTAACACAGACATACACTGACACCAAGTCACAAAGACATACACTGATACCCAGTCACAAAGACAGATACTGATGCCCAGTAACACAGATACACACTGACACCAAGTAACAAAGACATACACTGACACCAAGTAACAAAGACATACACTTACACCAAGTAAACAAAGACACACACTTACACCTAGTAACACAGACATACACTGACACCAAGTAACAAAGACAGACAATTACACCAAGTAACAAAGACATACCCTTACATCAAGAATTTTGACATCCACTGACACCAAGTAACAAAGACATACACTGATACCCAGTAACACAGGCACATACTGACACCCAGTAAAAAATACATACACTGACACCAAGTCACAAAGACATACACTGATACCAAGTCACAAAGACATACACAGATGCCCAGTTACACAGACACACACTGACACCAAGTAACAAAGACATACACTGACACCAAGTAACAAAGATATACACTGATACCCAGTAACACAGACACACACTTACATCAAGTAACACAGACATACACTGACAAAAAGTAACAAAGACATGCACTGATACCCAGTAACACAGACATACACTGACACCAAGTAACAAAGACATGCACTGATACCCAGTAACACAGACACACATTTACACCGAGTAAAATGACAGACACTGATACCCAGTAACACAGGCACACACTTACACCAAGTAACAAAGACATACACTGACACCCAGTAACAAAGACATACACTGACACCCAGTAACACAGACACACACGGACACCAAGTAACAAAGAAACACACTTACACCAAGTAACACAGACAAACAC